>NW_020954590.1:3874491-4074691 GCF_900497805.2 Vombatus ursinus
ACACACACACACACACACACACACACACACACACACACACACACGAAATATCCCTATTTGGACAAGTTATTTTTTTCCACAGGAGAAGGAAAGTCAAAATGAGTCTTGAACAGAAGGAATTAAAAACAACAATAACAATTTTTTTTTGAGAATTGAATGAATCAGTAGACGAAGCAAATACATTAGGGTCAAAAACTGAGATATAGCACCCAGTCTCTGTTCCTACATGGCTGTTTGACTCAGGCAAGTAATCTGAACCTTTGCATTAAAGTGAGAATAACAACACTGACACCTTACAAGGATGTTAGGTTGCCAGTGATAATTAATGGCTGCACAGTTGCACAATACTTTTAATGTATCAAATGCTCCAAAAAAGCATTAATAATGACATGTATAAGAAATGGACTTGGATCAAAGACATTTTGCACAATAACTAGCTATGTGACCGTGGGCAAATCATTTACCATCTCTGAGCCTCAGTTTCCTCATTTATATAATAGAGATAACACAACTTGTCCCACATAGTGAGGGAAAAAAACTTCACATACAATGATCTCATTTGATATAAACATCTGTTATTATTATTATTGTTATTAGGTTTCAAAAAGAGAACTGAGTTCAGAGAAAGTACAGGTAAAAGGATGTCATGGACTAGACTACTCCAAGGTAAGCAAACTCAAAAGGAAAGTGCTCGAAAGTGAAATTCTGAAGACATAAAGAGTCTAGAACATAAACAATTTAAGGACAAGGACTATTTACTCTTTCTTTTCCTTTGGCACACCTGGCACACTCATTTACACATAAATGTTTTGGTGAGTTGTTCAATTCAATTTTGGCCTAAGCTGATACTGCTGGAGAAAGGGATTGCCAGACATTTGTGGTCCCAGGCTCCCATGAAATATTTGAGGTAGAGTGCACATAATCTGTAATTCTACTCTCTTCTGTAAGGAACTTTCTGCCTTCGTGCAAACTTCCCAAACACAGAAAGAAAAGAGATCCTTAGCCTTGCATTTTACCATGGAAGAATGAGAAAGTGAAAACAAACAAACACAAGGGTACAGGGTAGTAAAATAATCTCATGTTATTTTCTCACCTACGTGTCTCTGTCACCTACTGATCCTCAGTAATTCTACTTATCTTCCATCAATCCCTAATAAGATTTCCTATAGCTATTCTTCTAAATCTTTTCCACTCCCCTAAAAATTTTCAACTCCCAACCTCACTCTCAATTGGTGTGACCACTTCTATTTTAGTGAAATGTTTGCTTTCCTGAGGTCATTGGCATAAGGTGCCTCAACTCCCTTCCTCCATATTGCTAACTCTTACTCTTATTCTTAAGGGGATTTAAAATCTATAAAATGCTTTTCTTCCAATAACCCTGTTAGCTCATTCTACACGAGGAAATTAAGACTAAGAGGCTACTACTGGTTCTGTGCTGTGCTTGGGTCTCTGCAGTGTTGGGGGGGGTAGGAGAGAGAACCTGCCCCTTGACCTGGATGCCTCATGTATACACTTCTGGGTATTTTCCTACTTCTCTGATTTCTTCTCCTGTTTTGTTATTTTTATTTATTTATTTTTTTAGCTCCTCTTTCTGACTCCTTAATGTAGAGTTGTTCCACAAGGCTCCACAAAGTCTCTTGCCTTTAACCCCTTTCTCTTCTCAAATGCAATAATATATGTAAAGAATTCTGCAAACTTTAAAACTGTATATAAATGCCAGTTATTATTATTATCATTCTTTACTCTTCTACTGTCTTCCTTGAGGATTTCATCTTCTCCTACAGCTTCAACTACCTATGCACATGCTGTCCAAATTTAGACCTTCAACCCAAACCACCCTCTTGGATTCTCAAACAGCATTTCCAACTGCCTATACCACCTACGTGTCCAAACTGAAATCATTATCTTCTATCTTCTAGACTATTTTGTTTGGTGATGTCATCAGCTCCCATAGATTCAAGCATCATCTCAATGCAGATGATTCTCAGATCTATTTATCCAATCCGAAGCTTTCTCCTAACCTTCAGTCTCACATCTTTCTTCTGTCATCTTTGCAACTGCCAATTCTATATCTTAAATTCAACATCTAAAACTTCCAAAATCATTAATTTTCCCCTCAAATCCTCCCCTTTTCCTAAATTCCCTATGAGGGCATCATCACCCTTCTAGTCACAATCCTAGGCTCACAACCTAGATATCATCTCTCACCCCATCCCCTACCCCATATCCAGTCAGTTGCCATGTCCTGCTGATTTTCTCTCCACAAGATTTCTCATATACTTCTATTTCCTCTTCTGACACTGCCACCACCCCGGTATCTCACCATCTCACACCAGAAGCACTGCAATTGACTGCTGGTTAGTTTCACTACCTCAAGTCTTATCCACTCCAGTCCATTCTCCACCCAGTTGTCAACTAATTTTCATAAGGTTCAGATCTGACCACGTCACCATGCAATTCAATCTCCAACGGCTTCTTATTACCTCCGGGATCAAATGAAAAACTCTGGCTTTTAAAGCCCTTCATAATTTGGACCATTCCTACTTTCCCAGTCTTCTTACACCTTAATTCCCCCAACATATTCTTCACCCAGTGACAATGACCTTACTGTTTCTTGAACACAGAACACCCCATCTCCCTACTCCAGACTGTACCCCAACTTTCTCCCTAATAATTCACCTTCCTTCCCTAGCTTCTTTCAAGTCTCAGCTAATGTTCCACTTTCTGCCAGAAGCCCCTCTCAGTCCTTCTTTGATTTTGGTGCCTTACTTATGACACTACCTCCAATTTATCCTGGATCTATCTTGTTTGTATGCACCTGTTTCCATGTTATCGCCCTATTAGACTGTGAGTTAACTGATCAGACATTTTTTTCCCCTGTTTTTTGGCCTTTCATGTTATCCCAACACTTAGCACAATGCCTGGCATATATTAGCCAGTAGTAAACCTTTGTTGACTTGACTTGCATGAGAGCTAGATTTGGAGCGAGAGGTTTGGGGTTCCAATTCCATACTGGTCTCTGATCCTGGGGCATATCACTTCACCCCTCTGGGAACCATTTCTAAAATGAGGGAAATGGATGAGAAAACTTCCAAGGTCCCTCCTGGCTCTAAATCTAGGGTCCTATCACCTCCCTGGAGCATGTCAAGGCTCTGCTCTGCGGTTAGAAGAACGATTCGGAGCTGCGTCCAGCCCACTCCCTGAGGCCCTTGACCCCTGCTGGGCCCTTCCCAAGGGCACTGCCCCCAGGGCAAAGGGCAGCTTTGAACAGAGAAGCAAATATCTCCAAATTTTTAAAAAATCACCCTCCAAACTCTGACCCGCTCGCCGGCACTCGCAGGCATCCCTGCGGGTCCTGGACCATTCATTTAGTGAGGGGGGAGGAAAGGCCAGGAGGGCATCAGGGGAGAGGCTCGGCCTCCAGGTGTGGGGGCAGGTGCGCCTCGCGGGAAGGAGGTCTCCGTCCTCGCCCTCCCGGGCGAGGCCAGCCGGGTTCCGGGGGTGGGGGGGAAGGAGGGCGGTCCTGGGGGAGGGGGCAGCCAGAGAGCGAACCCCACCTCCGCCTCTCTTCCGGGTTCCGGGGCCGCGTGCAGGCCGCCGGGCAGACGGGTCACGCCGGGCCCTTCTCGGCCCCCCGCCCCGGCCTCCGGCCCCGGTCCCCCCCTGCCCCCGGAAGGTCACCCACCGCTCTTTGGAGTAAAACTGCAGCTGCTGCTCCCGCTGCTTCTTGCGGATGAAAGCCATGGTCGTTTAGGCTCGGGGCCCCCTCGAAGAGCCCGGGAGCGACGGGAGCCCAGCACAAGCAGATTCCGCAAGCCGCCCTCCCGCGGAGGGCGTGCGGACCCGGGAGGGAGAAGAAGGTGGGGCTTGTAACTCCCTCCCGCTTCCTCCCCCCTCCCTCCCCGGACGCCTTGGGTCGCGCTGGCTCGCGCCCCGCCCTCGCAGCCCGCAGGCGCGCACGCGCGCAGGCTCGGGCACCCTTTCTTTGCTCGGCTCAGTCCAGGCTCGAGCCGGGTGGGGGGGGGCGGTCCTCGGCGGGAGGCTGCCCGAGCGCCCCTTTGTGCGCGTGCGTGAGGCAGCGAGGGCGCGAGGCTCTCACCACTTACCTCGGGGAGGAATGGAGGGGGAGGGGAGGGGAGGGGAGGGGTCATCGCCAAAGTCGAGCTCGCAGGGGCGAGGGCACGTCCCGGTCTTGTTTTCTTTCTGAGTCATCCTGGGGGTCCCCGTTAGGAGAGGTTCCCTGATTTTCAGGTGGCAGACGCTCGTGTCCTCGGTTTCCGTCCCCTTTCTAATAAAACTCGGAGCTTTCGAAGAAAGATGCTATGACTTTAAAAAAAAATTGTATGTAGTCACAGCTACTGCATTGCCGCATTCTTATTTCTTTACCCATACTTTACCCAGTAACATACTCCCTCTATAACTTTTTTTAATGTCTTGGACCCCTCGTGCATTTTAGTGAAGCCTAGGGACCCTTCTCGGAATGATTTTAAATGCATAAAATAAAAGCATACTATTATAGAGGAAACCAATTATATTGAAATAAAGTTTTCAAAATAATTTTTTAAAAAGTTAATGGGACCCTGGGTCAGGAAGCCCATTCTGGAGGATAGCGACCTATTGGGGAAATTTTGAAACCACTTTTAAAATCAAAATTACCTTTGGGAGATCACTTCGTAGATTGCCGCCTCATTCTTGGTTGTAAACATACTTGGTCACATAATTAAACACCATCCTCAGAGGAAGCCAGTTTAGTAGGACTGCTGTTGGATTCCTGGGAAACAGAATTGTAGATGACAGCGTGCAGTTGGATGGACGGCCTACAGAGGGTATTCCTAAGCCTTCGTATCTAGAGCAGATAGTACAAATGGACAAGAGGTTGGATTCAGAATTGAACAGGAAAGCAGGATGGGTTATACCTTTGGGAAATTGCAGAGCACCCCAAACTTTTCCCAGAAACAAACTCCACTCTTAAAAAATATCATCATAGTTTTTTTTTTTCATAGCATAGTTTCCTCAGTAACTTTCTCCCTCTCCCAGAAAGCCATCCCAAATAACAAATAGTAATAGTTCAAAGGGGAAAAAATGAATGGAAAAAGTCTGGAAATATGTACAATGGGTAACATTTGTGGACTTCTCACCTCTACAAAAGGGTGAGGTGGAAATCTCTTCCTATCCCTTCTTTTGAGCCATGTTTGTTCTTTGATAATTTTGCAACATTCATTTTTAATTTTAGTGTGTGGTGGTTCTTTCCATTTACATTTTTGTAATCATTGTCTATATATTGTTTCCCTGGCTCTGCTTACTTTGTTCTACATTAGTTCACGTAGTTCTTTCCATATAACTCTTCATCACATTCATCGGTTTCTTACAGCACTGTAATATTTCATTACATCATATACTACAATTTACTTAGCCATTCCTCAACCAATAGGTACTTAGTTTTTTCCCCCATTTCTTTGCTATCACAAAGTGCTTCTACAAATATTTTGATATACATGGGGACTTTTTTTTTTTTAATCAATGGCCTCCCTTGGGTATAAACCCAGTAATGGAATCTCTGAGTCAAAGGGTATGGACATTTTAGTCATTTTGTTTGCATAATTACAAATTCCTTTCCAAAATAGTTGTTCTGCTTCACAGCTGACCAACAAAACATTAATATGCCATTCTTCCCACAGTGCCTCCACATTGACTATTTCCATGTTTTTCCTCTTTGCCAATTTTCAGGATTTTGAAATACAACTTTAGGGTTGTTTTGATTTGCATTTCTCTTATTAGCAATTTGAAGCATTCTTCCATGTAGTTAATAGTTTGTAATTCTTTTGAGAGCTCCTGTTCATATCCTTTGACCACTTATCTATACACATATATGTTTACATGTATATTTACATATATATTCATTACATACCTGTATCTTTTAAATGTTTTTATATTTTGGATGCCAACCCCTTAACAGAAAAATTAACAAAAAAAATTTTCCCTATTTGTTTTCCTTCTTATATGAACTAATTTTGTCCGTACAAAAGCTTTAGTTTCATGTAATCAAAATGATGTATTTTATCTTTTGTAATTACTTCAGTCCCCTGTTTGTTTACTTGCTGCTTATAGAACTGAGAGATCTGCTTCTCTTTTAATTTTTCCATAGTATGATTGTTAATATTTTAAAATTTTATTTATTTTTAGTTTTCAACATTCACTTTTATAAGATTTTGAGTTCCAAACTTTTTTCCCTCTCCCCTTCCCAAGACAGCATGCAATCTGATATAGGCTACACACATACAATCATATTAAACATATTTCCACATTACTCATGTTGTGAAAGAAGAATCGGAACAAAAGGGGAAAACCACAAGAAAGCAAAAAACAAACAAAAAAGAGAGAAAATAGTATGCTTCCATCTGCATTCAGACTCCATAGTTCTTCCTCTAGATGTGGATAGCATTTTCCATCATAAGTCTTTTGGAATTCTTTTAGATCACAGTATTACTAAAAGCCAAGTCTATCAAAGCTGGTCATCGTACATCCAATGTTGTCCTGATTCTGTTCACTTCATTCAGTATCACAAGTCTTTCCAGGTTTTTCTGAAATTTGCCTAATCATCAGTTCTTATAGAACAAAAAATTACATTACATTCATATACCACAACTTATTCAGCCATTCCCCAATTGATAGGCATCCCCTCAATTTCTAATTCTTTGCCACCACAAAGAGTTGCTATAAATATTTTTGTCTATGTGGGTCTCTTTCTCTTTTTCATGATATCTTTGGGATACAGTCCTAGAAGTGCTATTGCTGGGTTAAAAGCTATGCACAGTTTTTTAGCCCTTTGGGTATAGTTCCAAATTGCTCTCTAGAATGGCTGGATCATTTCACAACTCCGCCAACAATGCATTAGTGTTCCAATTTTGCCACATCTTCTCCAACATTTATATGATTGTTAATATTAAAGTCACATACCATTTAGAATGTATTGTGGAATATGGCATAAGGTGTTGGTATAAGCCTAATCTCTGCCAAAATTCTTTCCAGTTTTCCAGACAGTTTTACCAAATAGGGAATTCTTTCCTAAGTAATTTATATTTTTCAGGTTTATTGGACACTGGGTAATTGAATTCCATTGTTTCTGATTGACTGTTGTCTAGTCTGTTCCGTTGATTTACCTCTCTGTTTTTTAACCAATACCAGATAATCTTGATGACTGCTGCTTTGTATTATTTTGAGGTCTGGAAGTACAATTCCCCCTATGTCAATCTACTTATTTTCATAATTTCTCTTGATCTTCTAGATCTTTAATTTTTTCCAAGTGAATTTTGTTACTATTTTATCAAGCTCTATGAATTATCCTTTTGATCATTTAACTGGTGTGGTATGTAAAATTTAAATTAATTTTGGTAGTATTGTCATTTTTATTGATAATCCAACCATGAGAACTGTATGTTCCTTCAGTAATTTAAATTGTTTTTTATTTCTTTAAGAAGCCCTTTGTAATTGGATCTATGTAAGTATTTTGTATGACTTTGTAGATTGATCTTCATATATTTATGCATTTAGAAGCTACTTCCAATGAGACTTCCCTTCCCATTACTGCCTTTTAGATTTTATTATTGTATAGAAAGGTAGTTGAGGGTTTAGTTTTGTAGCCTGCAATTTTGTGGAAAGTATGAGATATCTTGATTAGTACCTTTGCTGATGCTCTAGGGTCAGCAAATAGGTATAATTTCATCTCATCTTTACCTGTCTTTGTGCCTTTAATTTCTCTTTTCCTATTACTATTACTAATATTTCTAGAACTTTACCAAATAAAAGTGAAGAGAGTGGTTATCTTTTACTATCATATATTTGGGAAAAGGTTCTAGTGATCCCCATTGCATGTGATAACTTGCTTTTTTGTAATTTAATTTTTCAGTTCTGAATTCTCTCCCTCTCTTTCCCTGCTCCCCAACCCACTGAGAGGACAAGAAAAATAAAATCGAATATAAATTTATATAGTTATGTGACACAATTTCCACATTACTCCTAGCCAAACAGAAAGAGGGAGGGAGAGAAAGAAAAGAAAATATACTGTGTGCTGTCCTCTGAGTCTATCTGCTCTCTATCTACAGGTAGATAGCATGTTTCATCATGAGTCCTTTGGAATTATGATTGATCATTGTGTCAATCAGAGCTACTAAGTCTGCTAAGTTGATTGTCTTTACAATATTGATTTTATTTTATAAATTTCTCTTCCAATTTTTACTTCATTTTCCATCAGTTCATACAACTGTTCCCAGGTTTTTCTGAAACCATTTTATCATTTCTTACATCTCAATAGTATTCCATCATATTCATATTATATAACTTCTTCAGCCATTCCCCAGTTGATAGGCATCTCTTCAGTTTCCAGTTCTTTCTCTACAAAAAGAACTGCTAGAAATATTTCTGTATATATAGAACCTTTTTCTCTTTTCTTGATCTCTTTGAGGTATAGACCAAGTAGCAGTATTGCTGGGTCAAAGAATATGCATAGTTTAATAGCTTTGGGGCATAGTTCCAAACTGTTTTCCAGAATGGTTCAGTGAATTCACAGCTCCACCAACAATGCATTATTGTACCTGTTTTCACTCAGCCCTTCCAGCATTTGTCATTTTCTTTTTTTTTGTCATCTTAATCAGAATTTTTGAAAATTTTACATTTCTTGATCCAACCATTTTGGAGAGCAATTTGGAACTATGCCCAAAGGGCTATAAAAATGTGCATTCCCTTTGACCTAGCAATAGCACTTCTAGGGCTGTATCCCAAAGAGATCATACAAATGGGAAAAGGACCCACATGTACAAAAATACTTATAGCAGCTCTTTTTGTGGTAGCAAAGAATTGGAAATTGAGAGGATGCCCATCAGTTGGGGAATGGCTGAACAAGTTGTGATATATGAATGTAGTGGAATACTACTGTGCTATAAGAAATGAGGAACAGGCAGACTTCAGAAAAACCTGGAAAGACTTCAATGGTCTGATGCTGAGTGAAGTGAGCAGAACCAGGAGAATGTTGTACACAGTAACAGCCACTCTGTGCGATGACTAACGTTGATAGACTTAGCCCTTCTCAGCAATGCAAGGATCTAAGACATCTCCAAAGGCTTCATGATGGAAAATACTATCCACATCCAAAGAAAGAACTATGGAGTTTGAATGCAGATCAAAGCATACTTTTTGCTATTTTTTTTCTTCTGTTTTGTTTCCTCTTTCTGGTGGTTCCTCCTATTGGTTCTAATTCTTCCTTATAATATCACTAATGTGAAAATATGTTTAATAGAAACGTATATGTATAGTCTATATCAGATTGCATGTCATCTTGGGGAAGGAGGTGGGGAGGGAGGGGGAGAAAAATTTAAAACTCAAAAGGTTATGGAAGTGATTGTTGATAGATCAAAATAAATTAATTAAAAAAAAAAGAAATGACGAGCAGGCAGACTTCAGGAAAAACCTAGAAAGACTTGTATGGACTGATGCTGAGAGAAGTGAGGAGAACCGGCAAAACGTTGTACGCAGTTAACAGCCACAGTGTATGATGATCAACTTTGACAGACTTAGCCCTTCTCAGCAATGCAAGGATCTAAGACATCTCCAAAGGTCTCATGATGGAAAATGCTATCCACATCCAAAGAAAGAACTATGGAGTTTGAATGCAGATCAAAGCATACTATTTGCTATTTTTTTCTTCTGTTATGTTTTGTTTTCTCTTTCTTGTGGTTCCTTCTATTGGTTCTAATTCTTCCTTACAACATCACTAATGTGAAAATATGTTTAATAGGAATGTATAGGTATAGCCTATATCACATTGCATTCCATCTTGGGGAGGGAAGAGGAGAAAATTTAAAACTCAAAAGTTAATGGAAGTGATTGTTGATAAATAAAAATAAATTAATTAAAAATACTAAAAATATTTACATTTCTCTAATTATTAGTGATTTAGAACATTTTTTTTCATATGACCATAGATGCCTAGGAGATCTTCCTTTGAAAACTTTCTATTCATATCCTTCAACCCATTATCAATCGAAGAATGGCTCTTTTTCTTTCTTTCTTTTTTGGTGAGGCAAATGGGGTTAAGTGACTTGCCCAGGGTAAAACAGCTAGTAAGTGTCAAGCATCTGGTCTGAGACCGGATTTGAACTCAGGTCCTCTTGATTCCAGGCCAGTGCTCTATCCAAGGAGCTACCTAACTGCTCCTTTTTCTTATAAATCTGATTCACTTCCTTAAATTTCTTGGAAATTCTATCTTTATCAGAGAAACTTACTACAAAATTTCCCCCCACCCTCAAGCTTTCTTACTGATCTTCTAATTTTATATGGATTGGTTTTGTTTGTACAAAATTTTTTTTAATTTTCTGTAATCAGAATTTTTCCCTTTTACCTTCTGTGAACCTTTCTATCCCATATTTCTTCACAAATCCTCCCCATCCATAGATCTGATACGTAATTTCTTCCATGCTCTGCTAATTTGTTATGATGTTGCCCTTTCAGTCTAAATCATGTATGAATTTAGAGTTTGTCCTGGCATATAGTAAAAGATGTTGGTTGGCATCTAATTTTGGCCACACTGTTTTCCAGTTTTCCCAGTAGTTTTTGTCAATTAGTGTGTTCTTACCCCAATAGCTAGGATCTTTGGGTTTCTCAAATGCTACACTACCATACTAATCTATTCCATGAATTAACCTCTCTGGTTTTTATCCAGACAAAATTATTTAGAAAATTAAAGCTTTGTAGTATAATTTGAGATCAGTTTCTGTGAGGGTTCTTTCTTTCTCATTTTTCTTCCTTGATATTATTGACCTTTTATTCCTCAGATAAATTTTGTTATTTTTTCTAGCTCTCTAAATGCTTTCATTTTTAAATGATTGTTATGTTATTAAAAATGATCCCCCTGTGCCTGTGCTGTGTAGAATTTTTAGCATAAATGAGTGTTGTACTTTGTTAAAGGCTTTTTCTTCATCTATTGAGATAGTCATGTGGGTTTGCATGTTTTTGTTTTTAATATGATTGATTGTGTTGGTTGTTTTGCCAATGTTGAACCATCCTTGTGTCCATGACATAAGTCCAAATTGGATATATTGAATGATTTTCTGGGTCAATTGCTGTAGTTTGTTTGATAGGATTTATTTAAAATTTATGCCAATCTTTTTAATACCATTATGCAATCAGTATTCTCCTACGGCTTCAAGACATGACTTTTCTCTTTTTTTATTCTTGTTACAAATATATTTCACTGAGTAGGGGTGGGTAGGTGGATATATTCTGAAATGCAGGTGATACAAAAATGAAAATGTCAATAAAAAGAATTTTAAGACATTGAACGTAACAATTTCTGAATGAAAATTAGTATCACAGGGCAGTGAAGAAGGAAAGCAGGCTGCAACAATATTTAACAAAAAATGAGCTTCAAAGAACAGGAGTAAAAGATGTCATCAGTGCAATGAGTGATAGAAAAAGATGGGTTGGCCACAAGATGGCAAGGGATGATGGATAAACAGCGTGTGTCTTCCACTGGTATCTCCAACTGTAATATCAGGAGAAAGTGAGGAAGGCCCCCAGCACATTCACAAACTTGTGAGAAGACTTGGACAAGAATCATGCAGGATGTACAGGAATGAATAGGTTGAAATCTGTAGCTTTAGAGAGCTCAAACAAATTAATGAGACCACAGATCCTTTTGAGTAGTTTTTAAATTTTAGAGATATAGGATAATACCTCTAATGTCTGACAATCCAAGTATAACAATGGTTGGTTTACTTTTTCAAAGACTTCTAATTGAATATGACCTGGATCTGATGAGTTCTAGAGGTTTAGGGGTGCTGGGACCCCAAAATCACAACATGCGGATCCTGCCTGGAAGAATTCGACCCAAGCCTTCTTTCAGCTAGAAACAAGGTTTATTAAAGAGCCACCATATTAGCCAGACTCTTAAGGAATCTGAGCATCTGTGAGCTATTGGCTAGATCTTAAGAATCTGAGCAGTGGTGAGATCATAAGAATCTGAGCACCTTGATGGAGACAAGATGGACAGAAAGACTGTGGGGGAGGGATCTAGGAGTGGCCAAGTAGTTTGGGGTGACTGGAGGAGTGGTCTGAGTATCTGGATGGAAGTGGCCAGTAAGCTAGGGTGAACAGACTGCCTGGAACCTGGACCATGAGGCCAAGGGAGAATAGAGTCTAGATTAAGGGTGGGAAGTAACCAGGGGTCAACTGGAGGTAATAGACAATGGAGGGCTAGGTAACAGAATTGGGAGATTGGGCTAAGGGGATAATGAAAGGTCAGTTGATAGGATTATAGCCACAGGCTAACTCCAGAGGTTTGGCCATGTGGGAAAGTCCAGGGTTTTTCCTTTTTGGGGTCCAGATTCCATTCTCATCAGATCCACACCTGAACCTGAACCCTGAGCTGGTGCAAAACGATGTAGAACAAAGGGTAGAGCCCATGTGTTGGACTGCCTTGTATCTCATGTATCTTGCACAGAGTAGGCATTCAGTAGATATCTGAACTGGAAAGAGGATCAGAAAGAGACATAATCCCAAGGTGTTCAATGAGCAGCAGCATATGTTATGATTTTAGGATGACAGCACATTTATTGTGTGCCTACTAGGTGTAGGGCTTCATGACAGGAATTATGGGGTATATGAAAAAGGGTGAAACAAGTTCATGTGCAAAACCAATTCACTAATACTTATGTTATCTAGCATGAAGGAAACACTATTTAGACTTAATCTATCAAAACAAACTATTAATCAAATGAATGCAAACATTACTCTACTATCTATTGGACAATAAAACAATCCCACTAGGAACAAACTACCAGATTTCCTAGGGCTTCCTAGTAAATATGTCTTGTACTAGTATTCAGTAATAAGATTCTCTTTCTGCTGAAGAGAGTATAGAGATAGCTTCAGTTGCCATCCAAGGTCAGGCTGAAGACTGGGCAACTCCTATGGATTTTTTATTGTTCTAGATATGAATGTTAGCTGGTTACAACCAAATTGAGATTGCTACTTGATTACCTACACTTAGATCAATAGAAGCTATCAACCAAAGCTAAAACATTAGCAAGTATTTATCAGTTGCTTACCAAATCTAGGGAACATGTTTATGAAATGGTGGAAGACATATCATTAGTAGCTGTTTACAAAATCTGGGACATGCAAAAATTATTAACTGTTTACCAAATTTGGAGGACACATGTTACTGCCAAGCTATAATGCTCAAATCCTTTTTACAGAAAAGCAACTTACATAACTTGTCACAAAATGGAGGCTAACAACAAAATGGAGTCAGTCTTATCAAGGCAACAAATTTATTTTCACTACAGATAGTTTATGTTCTCAACTTAAAATCTAGGCAATAAGGACTACTGTTGATCAGTACATGATTAATTGCTAAATAAGGCACATAAGTAATATATGCTTTGGCTTCAGGAAAAGGTCAGAGCATCTGTTGAGTAGTCTGAGAAGAAATGGAGAAGAGGTGAGCTGTGAATCTTGAAAAATAGATGAAATCTGGGATAGGCAAAAAGGAGTATGATTACCGTTCAGAGGTGAGTGTAGAGACGAGTATAGGGGAATAGTTGGCAGATGGTGCACTGATTTTTTTTCAATATATCTCATATTCATTCCTCTCCACCATGTCACTCTCCTGATCAAAAATCTTTAATGTTTGTCCAAGAAAGTAGCTAGAGATAAGGGTAGGATGGTGGGTTGGACCTAGATTGTAGTAGACATTAAATGTCAAGTAAAAGACTTGGAACTTTATCTGTTGGGAGAGGAAGATGTTGAAGTGTTTTGTACAGTGAAGCAACATGATGGAAAAAAGTTAAGATAGAAAAAGGTGGTCTGGGCATGAGAGTTTAAGAGAATAAATACGATGATAGTAGTAGGCTTAGAGAGAGATGAGAGACACTGTGAAAAATAAGTAGACTTGGTGAATTAATTCAACATTAGAGGAATGGAAAAGCAAGAAATCAAAGGTAACTCAGGTTTCAAGCCTAAATGGCAGGGAGAATTTTGGTATCACTAACTCAGAAAAAGGAACAAGTTTCAAGGGGAGGAAGATAAGGTCAGTTTTAAAAATGTGTTGAATTTGGGTCGCCTTGCTCCCAAACGATACTTCACCAGTGTAGGTTGGTGTATCTGCCTCTAGGAGATGCCAAAATGTTACCATTCTCTTCTGTCTTACCTTAACTCTGAAGAGACCCTACTGGGTGAGTTCCACAGGGACTTTGTCAGAATGCTTTTGAGCCCCTCAAAATTTATTCAGTAAATATTATATCACCCATTTCTGCATTATTTGTATAAATTTGTAACATGGATGCTATGTGTATTTGTCACAGAGTCTGCCTAGGCTAACAGTAATAATAATAAAAACTAACATTTATAAACCGCTTACTTTATGAATAAGCCAGGCACTTTTCTAAGTGCTTACAATTACTATCTCATTTGATTCTCACAACAACTCTGGGAATCAGGTGCTATTATTATTCCTTTTTCACAGATAGGGAAATTGAGGCAAACTGGTTAAGTGACTTGCCCAGGGTCAAACAGCTAGTAATTGTTTGAGGCTAGGTTTGAAGTCAGGACTTCTGGACTCTAGGCCTGCCTTTTCTATATAATGCGCCATGCTAAGTGAGTTTTGTAGCTACCACTTTGACTGCCATCTTACTAAAATCTTGGCGAGAAGCAAGTCTTATGCATTGTCTATCAACGTGAAAGCAACAATGGAGTTTGTTAGTTATAGTGTTAGAAGAGCAGACCATCAGAGTATACCCAGGGTTTTTAAACTAGGGAACGGAGTCTTATTTTTTGTTTTTAATATTTTGATGAGTCTATTCCATATAATTGTTTCTCTTTGTAATATTATGCAATAAAACATTCTGAGATGGGCTCCACAAATTTTCCAGACTGCAAAGGGAGTCTATGCCACAAGAAAGATTAATAACGCCTAGAATATGCCCTTATACACAAGGTAGTCACTTCCTTAAGGAACCCACCTGCTAAACTGTGAATTCTGTGTTGGGGAGGTAGCCCAGAGGGAGTGCTGAACATATATATCACCATATGTTCAGTTTCTCCAAAATTGATGGGTGCCCACTTAATTTTAAGTTCTTTGCTTCCCCCCGCCCCCTCCACTCAGTTTCTTCTGATATTTTGGAACTTTGTTTCTATCTCTGACTTTCTTGGTCAGTATATAGAATTTAGCCATCTTTCTTAAATAATTCCAAACTGTTATTCAGAGAAACTGGATCAATTCAGTTCCACTGTCATAAATATAGTGTACCTGTCTTCTTGTAGCCTCTCCAAAATTGATTATTTCCATATTTTGATGGCTTAAAGCCATCAGGAAAGCCTCAATGAGGTTTTAATTTTCATTTTATACCTTATTTATTTGGAGCATTTTTAGATGGTCACAGTTTATAATTCATATTCTGAAAACTTTTTGTATTCTTTGACCAGTTATCTATTGGAGAATGGCTGTTGGTCACATATATCTGCATTGATGACTAGCAAAAAAGCCACCTCTTGTATGGGACTTTCCTTGATCCTCTTAGTGGTTTGACTTCCCTCACTCTCTACTGAAATTAGTATATATTTACTTGGCATGTGTTTTGTATTTACGTTTTGTATTTACTTTACTATATATATTATTCCCCCTCTCTATAGTAAACCATAAGTGCTTTGAGAGCTTTGTGCATTATGAAAGGCTTAAGCATCATAAAGACCCACTTGGCTTATCCTATTGTAGATGTGACCTCGTGCTCGAAAAGGTCCCACCAGGCAAGCAAAAAAACTCTATTGCGCTGGAAAGGCTCTGAGTGTGGTCCTTGGGACAGGATGAGCCTTGCTAAACAATGAGAAACTCATTACCTCTTAGCTGCCTATTAGTGATAAATTCTTTGGCCAAAAGAACCTATGGAACAAGAGAGAGATAAGGACAGGCTTCCTATAGGAAGTAGCACCTGAGCTCATCTTTGAAAGAAGTTAGGGTTCTATGAGATGGAGATAAAAGACTTTATATTTGAGGCACAGGAGATAACCTGTACAAAGGTAGACATGGGAGGTATGGTGAAGGGCTCTGAAAGCCAAACAGAGGAATTGTTTTTCATCCTAGCAGCACTGACGAGCCACTGGATCTAGAACTTTTTGAATGGGGGAATCATATGGTAAGAACTTTGCTTTAGGAAGATTCTTTTTTTTTTTTTTTTGGCAGCTGAGTGGAGGCTAGATTGGAGAAGAAAGACAGCGGAAGTTAAGAAAGCAATTATGAGATTATTGCAATAGTTGACATGAAAGGTGATGAGGGCCTGAACTAGGGTATCAGTGGTATCAATGGAGTGAGGCCAGTACTAGGTATATGGAGGTAGAACAAATTGCTGGTGATAAAAAGTGACAAATGGATAAAAGAAAGGATATCAATACCTATTATAATGATTATATATAGAAATTTACCTGATGTAAATCAAGTGCATTGGGAAGAAAAAAACAAAACAACCTCACTAAAACTGCCTTAATCAATGCTTCATCTACTTGAATATAAAGTGATTTATAAAATATTATGGAAAAGTACAACAGAAAAATATTAATGTAGTTATATCATTAAAGAAAGAAAAATGGGGCAGCTAGATGGCACAGTGGATAGAGCACCAGCCCTGTAGTCAGGAGGACCTGAGTTCAAATGTGACCTTAGACACTTGACACTTACTAGCTGTGTGACCCTGGGCAAGTTACTTCACCCTGTTTGCCTCAGTTTCCTCATCTATAAAATGAGCTGGAGGAAATGGAGAATCACTCCAGTGTCTTTAACAAGAAAACCCCAAAAGGTGTCAAGAAGAGTTGAGTAGGACTGAATGAATACACACACACACATATATATATATACATACAGGCACACATATATCTCCAAACTGGCATAGTTTGCCATGCCCTCTGATATATTCTCTGCCCCAAGAAGTTTTCAGGAATCTTGACTAAGGAAAAAAAAATTTCAGACTAGTTGAGCAATAAGATTAACAGCCCAGGCCTCCAGGACATCAATCTAGGAGTAAATAAAAGATTTCCTTCTTTCCAGGAATATCTTAATCCTCTTTCTAAGGAGAAGGATAAATTCTATCAGGTGGTTAGGGAGGCTATGATGTGCATAAAACCAGAGATACTCTTTGTTAGTTCATTTTCCTAAGAAAATCTTTAGTTTTAGTTTTACCCACTTTTCTAAAAGAGTCTAGAAAGTGTTTTGGGCTAGAGCAATATTATTTCTTAGTACAGGGTGTCCCTAAAGTCTTAGTGCAGTTTTAAGCTTTAATAAGTATTATTAAGTTATTATTCTACTAAATAAATTAATGCTTTATTATTTATCAAAATTAAATAAACTATTAGCTTATGGTTATTAAACTACTAAAGCTTAAAACTGCTTTAAGACTTTGAAGACATATTATATTTTCACTTTTACTAAAAATGAGGTTTTAAATGTTTCTACACCAGGATGGTTAAAGGATTTCTAATTAGATTAGCCTTAGAACAAAGAATTTAGGAGCACAATGTAATTGTATTCAAAAACTTAAAAGATGTCAAACTTTATAAGAGCACAATAGGTGTTACTACAACAGTTTTAAATTGATGAGATTGACCTTTAAATTAATCAAGTCTCCGTAAAGTAGGTGGAGTTACAAAAGTAAGAGTACAAGTCACTAGAATAGAATGAATATCCAAGTAACCTGAGGTTACCTGAATCACAAGAATAGGATTATGACCCAAGTGATCTGAGGTTACCTGAGTAAACTTACATGGGCAAAAACAGCGAGGGAGAATATTAAATTTAGCTTAACGAAATAGAATTGAAAATTAATGTTCAATTTCACATTTTCAGAGTTGTATAAACAAGGGATTGCACACATGTGTGTGACTATTATCCCTAAACACTGCTCTCAGAATCAGAGCCAAAAGTAGTAAGCAAACAAGCAAGTTTCTGTTGTCTTTGCCTAGAAGGAGGTAAGATCCCTTTGCTATGATGCCCTTTCATCTCTTTTTAGGGTATGATCTGGAATTGGAATCAGCCAGAGCAGAGTGGAGTTCAGTTTCTGCCCTCTAAAATGCCTTCCTTTGTAGAATTTTCGCTTATTTCTCTTCTCTAATGGATTTGGTGGAAGTGGGCAAGAAAAAGGAACTGAGGATTATCACTGTTCTTGGCTCAAGGAACCAGGTGGACTTGAGAAAAAAAAGATCCTTCTTCCCAACTAATTGGATCTCAAAACTGAGCCAGATCTCCCTGACCTAAAATACATAGGCAGTAATCTATCAAAATATTAGTCTTAGTAGCAAATCCTTGACTGAATATGATTGTTTTTCCTAGCCACTACAATATAAACATGGGGCTTAGATTTCTAGCTAAGATTTAAAATCTGAATATTTTAGTGGTAGCTCCAGTGACAAATATGTCTTTTAGGTTGAAAGATTAGGCTGAATTTAATGGCTGCACACACTTATCTTAATTTGTTTAGGCAATGGTTTTATGATCTTTCAATATTTTGAAACTCTTGTTCAACAAAATATCACTTTTATCTCATACCCTTCAAATACCTAAATTTTTTTAAAGAGAAGAAAATTTTTTATGAAGTAAAAATTTGCTTAACAGAAATCTAAATTGAGATAGCACACAAACAGCTTCAGTAAAACCTGGATATAGGGGTGATACCTATCACCTCCGGTGTTTTCTGGTCTCTACCGAAGTCAGATTCCCACAGACTGTGAGATGTGAAATAACTGATGTTTCCAGGGTTGCCCCAGTAATGCCTTCACCAAAAGAAAAGTATGTCATCCAACATTAAATGGGTTCAATGAGGATATCCATTAAAGACATTTTCTCATCTTTCCAAAAACCAGAGGGCAGTAGATAGTTGGTCTGGCATGTTTGCTCCTCAGTGTTGCCCCACTGGTCCATGCTGGACACTGCCAGAGGCAACAACAGTGGGGCATGAGGTTGTGACACTTTTTTCTCTGCTTCCAGATTCTGGCTTCATTTGGAGTCAGTAGATTTGGAGTCACAATAGGATAAGTGGGCTGTGTCCTACTTATTTTGGATTAAAGCTGTAAAGGTTTCCTTGCTACAGCTCCTTTAGAGCAGGAGTTATTAAACTATAGTCCACAAACCACCAAAGGGTCAATGGATGAATTTCAGGGAGTCATGAGGTCCTTGAACTTAGATGGGAAAAAAACTGGATATTTATTTTAATGAAATTAGTTTCCTTTGTAATCCTATGTAATTTATTTCATGCATTTAAAAAGCATTATTCTGAAAAGTGGTCCATGACTCGCACACAAAAGGTTAAGAACCCTTGCTTTAGAATGAAGGGCAGAAACTAACACACTCCTGAGTCCTAGGCCAGCTGTCTATCTGTCTATCTGTCTGTCTCTTTCAGGAACCAGGCCTTGATAGGCTTTGCTCAAGATGAGACTCTTTGCCTTAGGCACCAAGTCCTTTTCAAGACAGAGCAGACTACCAGTTAATTAGTGTCCTCAGCCTTAATTCTATATATTAAACTGTACTTCTTGATCAATGTGGCTTTAGTCTACATCAAACCTCTCTCATTAGCTTATTGCCAGAAAGTCTATGTGATTACCCATCTAATTTCCAGTAGCTAAACTACAAGTCATCATTCAGGTAAAGGCTACTCTTTGAGTAGACTACCCAGGGCTCTGAGGTCCATCAGGTTTCCAATTTCCAAACTCTTTTTCTTGTACATGCAAATGAATGAGGGAGGGGGAAGGAAAGAAATGAAATGAAATCAAGTCCAGGGGGGCAAAGATAGGATCTTCTGCTGCCTAGACCGGGCCTTACCTTTATTATGTAAATATGACTCACAAAAACTTCCAGGCTTTGAGCTCATTCATCCATTATTCAATTATTTATTAAATGATAATAGTTTTTTCTACCTAACTCAGAGATAGTCTGTAAACTTATCTTTTTTTCCTTTTTAAGATAACTACTTTGGTATAATTGGTTTCCTTCATTAATCCTATGTATTTTATTTTATGCATTTAAAAACATTATCCTGAGAGGGGGTTCACCAGATTACATTGGCTTCACCAGATTACAAAAGGAATCCATGACACCAAAAAGGTTAAGAATTCCTGACTTAGATGGATGCTTGAGGATCTTTAGCACCTTTTACAAATGTTGCTAATCTTAGAAACACAAACCAAACATGTGGCATGGAGCTGGGAAGGACATGTGCCAACAAAATAGATTCTGTAGGAGGGAACCCATGATTATGAAAAGAAACAGTATCACTAATTCTTGTGACTTCCATGATGTACCATACATTCATTATTTTAAATTATACTTTTTCAAAAAGCAGAACTACATTTATTGAATGTAAACAATTTTCCCTTTAGCATCTACATTTATATTGTTTAGCCCTCCTTTTACTTCTTTTTAAAGCAGAGAGAATTATGGGATTTGTATGGCTTTTTTTGGGAGGGGAAATTTGTATGAACCAAAGTGACTCTGTTTTATTTTTTTAATTTTTAATTAATTTATTTTATTATTATTATTTTATATTTTTATATTTAATTATTTTATTAATTTAATTAATTTATTTTGAATTATCAACAATCACTTCCCTAAGCTTCTGAGCTTCAAATTTTTCTCCCTCTCCCTCCCCACCTCCCTCCCCAAGGCAGCGTGCAATCTGATATAAGCTATACATATTGACTCCATTTTAAGACCTAAATTTCATTTTCCTGTAAACTCCACCTGCTTCTTAGTCTTAGGAATTGAGTGACATCCTGTTTCATATCCAGAAAAGCACACTTGCTCACTCTCTAAAGAGGGTTTCATTCAGTTTCGGAAGCTGAGACCTTTGCCACTAATAGTTTTATTATTAAGCCCTTTTCCAAAGCCTGGGCCTCGCCTTTTTTGATATGCATCTTTCCTCCCAGACCCTGAAAAGAACCTGGCTCCTGTGTGTCTCTCTTTAGCTCCATTTGAAAGCAAACTTCTACCTTTCATTTCCCTTCATTATCTATTCTCATTGTCTGTTCAAATCTCTCAGACCTTCCAAACACCTGGACCCTTTTTCTCAACCACCTCCCCCCTTCAACTGGCCTTTCCCATTGTTTTACCTTCCAGTGGCCCCTGGCCATTTCTCACTCTTAATCCTAGCTAGGCACCATGAGGTCCAGGACCCAGGAGTTCTGTTCACCCCAGCTTACTAGCCACTCCCATCCAGATCTCCTTAGACCCTTCCTCCAGTCACTCCAAACTACTTGGCCACTCCTAGATCCCTCCCACTGTCTTTCTGTACTTAAGATTCACCTTTGCCCTCATTCTGATGCTGAGCTGTTCTCATGCCTAAAGGCTGAGACCCTCATGCCTGCTTGTACTCACGGGCGTCATCTGGCCTATATGCTTTATCTTTAATAAGCTTTTTCTCTGGCTGGAAGATGATTTGGGTTGAATTCATACAGGCAGGCCCGCATCATGATCTTGTGTCCCGTCCCGCGGGACATCAACGGAGGTCCGGACTTGTAAAAGAAGGAGGGGAGCAGGGGACACAGGAAATGGAGACAAGACAAGCTTTCTGATCAAGTCTCGTTTATTGAAGGCAAGCTCAGGGTAGTTATACACACAGTAAGAGGGAGTGGGGGAGTTCCACCAATGGTATAGGGGCGGGGTATTCCAGGAAGAGATACAGCTTTGTCCGTAATTTGTTCTTATCACAAGGACAGCTGCAACGCTAGTAATTTTCCAGAGGTCATACTGGGCCTGTGGTCCCTTACATGTCTCCCTTTTCTTTCCTTAAAAGGGAAGGTTTAGCAGAGGGGTTTGTGCCTGTCTTAGGTTGTCCCGAGGAGTGGGAGACTGTTGCCCGTCATGGGGGCAATATGCAAGGCAACGCCCCTGGCTTAGGTCAGACTCCCCTCAGGGGGATCTTACCCGTCATTGGCTAACCAAACCAGCGCTCAGACTAATCCTTGGGACCGGCCAATGTCGGTATAAAGATCAGGGTCGCCAGTATCCAGCCGACAATAATGGACCTGAATAGGTTTGGACAAGGCCTTGTCCAGCTGTTGTTTGACATAGGAGGTGATCTTCCGGAACACCCAAGGACCGAAGGTTAGAGCTAATAAAAACACAAATATAGGCCCTACAAGAGGTAAAATATAAGGAAGAAAGCCATGAAGATTACTTAAAAAAGGATTTTCAAACAGTTCTCTCCGACGATTGACCAGATCATCCTGTAATTTCTTTATCTTGTCCCGGACTACACCGGACTTATTAGCATAGAAGCAACATTTCTCCTGTAAGGCCAAGCATATACCCCCTTGTTCGGCTGTCAAGAGATCCAATCCCCTTCTGTTCTGCAAGACCACCTCGGCTAGAGAGTCGATCTGGTTCTGGAGATCACTAATAGTTCCTGATAAGGTTTGGATATCATCAATGAGCTGTGCAGAGAGTTTATTATAGGAGTATATGGCGACTCCCAAGCCCCTAGACCCTGTCGCAAGGGCTCCCGTAATGCCCAAGCCAACAAGCAAGGGAATAACAAATACGGCCCTTTTATGTCTTCCAGCCATAAAGTCGAGGCTGGGAACCGGAACAGGCTCGTTCCCTGGAACAATATCCATCTCAGGTAGAACGGAGGCAATGGAGCAATAACCAGTCCAATTTACGGGCAACGCTGGGAACGCCATATTCCCTCCGCAGAGAAAAACATGGCCTAGAGGGGGACACAGGAAACTGCTAGTACGAAGGACAGAGGAACAATTCACATGAGGGAGAAAACCCACATCAATGGAGACAGAGGCATTGGGAGTGGTACCCTCAAAGCAGGGGGCTACAAAGAGTGACTGATTCAAAGGGATCGGTTGAATCCTAAAAGGGGGGCCTAGGGAACAATTTACCTGAAGGGAAGGATTTTCGGCAGAAGCAAGGTTACCAAGGCGGGGTAACGCCATAGGAATGGGAGTACCGAGGGGCAAGCAAAGCCAGCAGTCCGCAGCCAACATAGGATTGGTCTTATTTAGCATAAGGTGAGTGGATTCCAAAATAACAGACGTCTGACTATCGAGACTCAATCTGTGAGGCCGGGGACACGCAAGAGGATGATAATGGAGGGAGGGGAATTGGGCCCGAATGAGTTCCTCAATGTGCTGCTGGACCTCATGTTCTCTGGCTCTGTCAGAAGGGCCCCCTCCGTCTGATACATGTAGGGGTGCACGTTCGGGCCAACAGACATCGTGGCCAACATCGGCAGACGAACAAGACGCCTGGGCATATTTGTTAGTATGTCCCTGGAGAGTGGCGGAGGTTTCCCCACCAAAGGTTCCTGCATAGGCTTGCTGTAGAACTGCCGTCAAATAAACCTTATTATTAGAAGAACACTGCTGGACGCTGTTATAGCAAAGGGAATGAATAGCTTGATAGTAGCGACAGGGGGAGGGGCAGGGACCAGGGGACCCAGGCAGAGAGGGAATGACTCGGGGTTTGGCAACACACTCCCACCGTTGCTTAAATCCCCCACCGGTGGATGGTCGATAGGTGAGATAGGCGGTGTATTCATTGCAGTCGTTGGAGTAAGAGAACTGCTGCGGTGTTACCCGTGTATACCCTCCACAGCAGTCACAGGGTGGCCCAAAAAGGGAGGCGAGGAGATCGTTGCCGGCCGGGGCGTCAAAACCAGCAAGGCAGACCCTCAGGACTGCCAGGAGGTACCAGCGTAGGGGTGATCGTTTTCCAAGCATTTCCTGTAGATAAAGAAAAGAAATATTTCTCAGAGAGGTTTGTCCTCCCTGGAAGGAAGGTTAACTGGAGGCGGAGAAGCCATTTCACAGGAATCAACTTGCTTTACAAGCCTCTCAGGAAGCCAGCTAGCAGATTGTTTTTCTTTAATATATATACAGACCGAACCCCGACCCCAAATAAGAACAGGGTCGGGACCCTGCCACTGGTTAGTAAGGGGATCTTTCCACAGTACTTTGGCATAATTGTGCTGGGATTCGGGGTGCCAAAACCTATCAGCCGCTGATTTGCCAGTATCGTCCAATTGAAGAAAATTTAATATGAAAAGAGCATGGCTGACCAGGTTCCGAGGGGATCCTTTGACCGGGTAGAATGCCCCTCTTCGAAGTTTGGTAATAGTGTTTTTTAAGGTTTGATGGGCCCATTCCACAATACCTTGCCCTTGAGGATTATAAGGAATGCCCGTGACATGAGAGATACCAAGGGTGGCACAGAAGGAGCGAAAAGCTGTGCCAGCATAACCAGGGCCATTATCAGTTTTAATAGACTCGGGCTTGCCCATAACAGTGAGGCAAGAGAGGACATGAGCTATCACGTGGCGGCAGGCCTTACCGCTCTGCAATGTGGCAGAGAGAAAGCTGCTGTGAGTATCGATGGAGACATGCATATATTTTAAATGACCAAAATCAGAAACATGAGTCACATCCATTTGCCATAGGGCGTTAGGAAAAAGACCTCGTGGGTTAATCCCCTTACTGGGTGGAGGGGGCAGAAAAGGAACACAGCGCACACAAAGCCTCACAATTTGTCGAGCCTGTTCACGAGTTAAACCATACAGGCGTCTCAGGGAGCTCGCTGGTAGGTGTAAAAAATCATGGGCTTGTTCAGGAGGGGTGAGGCCTGGCAGTAGGGAGCACTGTAAAGCACGATCTGCTACATCATTGCCCTCAAAAATGCCTCCTGAGGTAGACTGATGAGAATAAACATGGAGAATGTAAAGGGGGTTTTTTCGCTGCAACAAAATTTGCTGTAATTCCCTCAGGAGAGAGGATATGGTGGACTTATGAGGTTGGAGGACAGCGTCCTCTATGCATTTAAGAACCTTTACTGCATATAGACTATCAGAGATTATGTTTATAGGCTCAGGATATTTACGGCAAGCCTGGAGGATGGCAAAGAGCTCATTTTTCTGGGTAGAGTCATAGGGGGTTTCTAATACTGTTATTTCCTTGGAGGCCTCATGATAAATAGAGGCCTTATAGTTTTTTATAGCATCAGTGAAAACATTTGGGCCTTGAACAGGTTCTCCCATAACCTTTCGTTGGGGTGGTGCTAAGGTTATTTGCTCTAGCATAGGGAGAAGCAGACAGGAGGAATGAGGACTTATCTCAGCCCATTGGGAGCAATGTGCCCAAGACCAATAGGTTTGCATAATGGCTTCTCGCTGTCCAGGTTCAAAATTCGAGTAAAGTAAAGGTCGTTGTCCAGACAAGTGGACAGCCCTTTGTACTGCAGCTAAGGCTAGTTCCCCTAACATCTCATAATAATTTGGCAGTACCTTGTGAGCCTTCTTTGCATATACAAATTCTAATAATTTGGGACCTTGGTGTATGACACAAAAAGGACTCTGTTGATTGACCAAGGAGACCTCTATTCTACCTTTGGGGTCCCATCTGGCGGTCTGGGCCTGGGCAGCAAGTGAGAATATTTGGGACACTGCTGCCTTAGCAGCAGGAGTCCATGCCCGAGGGGAGTTTAAATCTGAATTTCCTTTTAAGATATCATATAAAGGCTGCATTACAGCAGGAGGAATGGGTGTGCGGGCCCTGAGCCATTGGATCTGTCCCACTAACTTTTGGAAGTGATTCAAGGTGGTTATCTTATCAAGCCCTAATTCAGGAATTTGATTGCTAATAGAAACAGCCTCCATACAAGGCCTAGGTATATAAGTGGGTAATTTTGTTGGACTTTGTCAGGGGCCACCACCAAACCATAATGAGCAAGTGCAGAGATGGTTTCTTTTACTAATCTTGCTAATGTTTCATCACTGCTGGTGGCTAATAAAATATCGTCCATATAGTGAAGTATTGTGGCTTTAGGCCATTTGTCCCTGATAGGGTCCAGCACTCTCCCCACATAAGCCTGACATAAGGTGGGACTGCAGCACATTCCTTGGGGCAGGACCTTCCACTGATATCTTAAATCTGGTCCTGCATTATTGGTAGTGGGTATGGTAAAGGCAAATCTCTTTCTATCTTCTGGGGATAATGGGATAGAGAAAAAACAATCTTGGATGTCTATGACTGTCACAGGCCATCCAGATGGCACTAAATTAGGGGAGGGAAGGCCAGGCTGTAGGGTTCCCATGGGCTCTAGGGTGGTGTTAACCGCCCTGAGATCTATTAACATTCGAAATTTCCCTGATTTCTTTTTTATTACAAACACTGGGCTGTTCCAGGGGCTGGACGTGGGCTCAATGTGCCCCACCTGTAACTGGTGCTGCACTATATCACGTAAAGCCTGGGCTTTCTCTGCAGGGAGGGGCCATTGGGGTACCCAGACTGGGTTATTAGATCTCCATGTTAGAGGAGTGGGTCTGATACAAGAAAATTTTTGCTGTTGCCCAACGGCCCCAATTAAAAATCCTGCGGGGGTGGTATATAAACAGATGCACCACAAGCCTTCAAAATATCCCTTCCCCATAAATTGTATCTCAAACCAGCAACCACCGGGGTCGATTTGGAAAATTCTCTTGCTGTAAAGGGGAAGTCCGAACCACCGGGTAAAAGTCGGAGATTTTCCTGATGCAGCCCCGAGGGCGCATTCCGAGGGGGTGGAGCTTCCATCTGGTAAGCTTGTTGAGGGGCCCTCCTTGCCCCGCCTCCTGACTGGCTTGCAGCATTCTTTAGCATAATGGCCAGATTTGTTACAATTGTAACAAATTGCCTTAGAGCAGGCTCCACCAGATATCTGGCGGCATTGTGCCTTAAACTGACTGGCTTTTCCGTATAGATAGTACAATTTAGTCTCTTTTGTTTTCTGCACTTCTGATAGTCCTCTCCAAGCGGCTGCCTGTAGGCGGGCAATGAAATCCGGGAAGGGTTTTATCAGGACCTTTTTAATCTTGGTCAGGGAGGGCCTTTGTTTCCCCAAAGCCTGAATCTTACAAAAAGCCTGTAGGGCACATTGGGAAACAGCTGCAAACGCTGTATTTAGTGCCTCTTTTAACTCCTTAAACTTCTTCCATTTTAAAGGGGCCCAGGTCCTCCCTCCTTCGATTAAGTGTGGGGGAGGGGGGCCAAAACAGGGGATTCGGATTTGGGTTTGGAGGTTACTGTAGGGACAGTGAGAGCAACAGCAGGGCCAGGAATGCAATCAGCGAGTTCCAAATCAAGGAGCCGTAGTTCCTTAAGCAGCTGTGCTTTCTCTTTCTTAAACATCAACGTCTGTTGGAGGAACTGAATCTGAGAGGGGAGCGAGGTCAAGGGAGTATCAACAGGCGGAAAAGGGGGAAGAGTATGATAAGAAGGGGGAGCAGAAGGGGGCAGAGAAGCATGAAGATGAGGGGTTGGGAGTGGAGAAGCAGGAGCAGCGGGCGCGGAAGCAGAGTGCTGTATAGTAGGAAAACATGCAGGAGCGGTACTGAAATTATAGGGGTCATTATAAGAAGCAGCCTCCTGCTCAAGGTCAGCTGCATCAGTAGGATCTAAGGTATCATTTGACCTCTAGACCAAAGCCTTTTGTAAAACAGGATAAATGCGCTCAACTCTCCTACTTTGGGAGGAGAAATCATCTAAGGGCATGTTGATGGACACAGAATCACAATCCTTCCTAGACTCATCCTCTGTTGCGGGTGGGGCTGGTAATGGACAAGGAGGCTCCGGGGGGCCTCCGTCTTTTTCACTGACAATCTTACAAACCTCCGTCTCAAAAGGACGTATTTTCAAAATATCATAAATACAATTCCAGTAATTGAACGCAGTAACAGGGACCTTCTTGGGCCCGAAAGTTCTAAAATAATCATTAAGACAATGTCCCACCCGTTTCCATCTTTTCTCATCTATAGTTCCTTCCTGGGGGAACCAAGGACAAACGTCCTTTAAAAAAACAAAAAATTGTATAAGATCCTTTTTCTTAACCTTTACTCCCCGTGTCTTTAATGAGGCCTTAAGCCCTTCTACAAATTTTTCATGACTACTAGCATCCTGCCCCATTTTGAGTGTCTCCTTACCTCAGGTCTCTATTCCGCAGATCAGGCAAATCCGCGGCGACCAATTCTCATGTATCGTGACTGCAGTCGTTTTTTCCACAGGAGCACACACCAAAAACCTTTACTCCTTTTAAGGGGGTCTCGGGCCCCACGTTGGGCGCCAAATGTCCCGTCCCGCGGGACATCAACGGAGGTCCGGACCTGTAAAAGAAGGAGGGGAGCAGGGGACACAGGAAATGGAGACAAGACAGGCTTTCTGATCAAGTCTCGTTTATTGAAAGCAAGCTCAGGGTAGTTATACACACAGTAAGAGGGAGTGGGGGAGTTCCACCAATGGTATAGGGGCGGGGTATTCCAGGAAGAGATACAGCTTTGTCCGTAATTTGTTCTTATCACAAGGACAGCTGCAACGCTAGTAATTTTCCAGAGGTCATACTGGGCCTGTGGTCCCTTACAATCTTGGGGTTCAGCAACCCAAAACCCCTATACCTCTTCATCTCCACCCTCTCAGTTCTTTACACTTCTTCATCCCTACCTGGTAACTTGGAAAACCCTAACCTTTCCTCCAATTAGAAAACAGATTACCTAATCTTGCATTCTGGTTTATAACCTGTTGTTTGCTTTTAATGTGTAAAAATCTGTCTCCTCCTGTATTCAGGGTCCAATACCAAGCTGAAGAGGCCTGTTCCCAATTTGTTAATCAGTGGCCACATATGGCTTGATAAACTGATACGCTCAGAAACTCGAACTCGAACCTTTGCTTCCTCAGTTGTTTCACAATGCATCTGATACACTGAAATGCTGTAAAAGTACAATAATTCTATTCTTCAGAACAGAGAAAGAGATAAAAGTCCCTTTTGATTTATTATAATAAACAATCTTGTTCTGTGCTTAACAAAAGAGGCTTGAGTCAAGAGTTAGCAAATACTTACTTGTTGCATTGTGGGTAAATGTAAGGCAGACTGGACCTGCATTGGTAGTTGGTTTCCAACTGGCTGCTCATTGTGATTGGCTGGTGCTTCTGGTGAAGAGGTGGGCTCTTGTCAAGATAAAAATCTGCGATAAAGAGAAACTGAGGCACAGAGATTCAAATATTATCAATTTATTAGCAAAGCTAGTTATTGCCAATAAAAGGGATCTGAAGGTCCTTAGTAGCCAAGGATCCAACTGACAGAGCAGCTCTTTTATAGTTGAGGGGAGTACACAAAAATCCAAACAATATATAGGAGACAAAAATAATGTGGGACTTCAGAGAGGGAGAATGAGTTTTGACTGGCCAGTGTCAAGAGACAGGCATTGTGCTATGATTGGTTGGTGATGCTTAAATTAGACGGAATAGGGAACTAAAGTTACAGGCTTAAGGGAGCTCAAACTCACATAATGAGGGGGCCACACAATACATAGTAGATTGATCATTAAAATGTAATAAATTGACAAAGTAAAGTGGCATATCAATTTTCATTTCCACAATCTGAGGAGGAGACACTGTCCCGTTAGCTATAGAGACAGTCACTGGCCTTTGGTTATCAGGTTTTGGTGCTATGTTCCTGGGAAGAATAGGGTGCATGGCAGTTACTTGAGTCTTCATTCTTGGCTGTTGGTGAGAGTGGGAACTCGGGAAGAGGGCTGAATGAGCGTGGGTGGACCCATGGAACACTGACTTTTTACACTTAATCCGCTGAAGAGGCTGGGATGTTTTAACATTAACAGGATCACTGTAATTCTGTGGAGAAAAGAGATAAAAATAGTATTTAAGATTGACAAGCACATAGGTTGATGTCTATATTCAAGAGTACTTGTTCTTATATTCAGAAACATCCATACTATTTAGCATCCTTGTACACTGTAGATACTTAATGCTTATTGGACTGGACTACATTTTTGACTCCCTGACCTAAATAAGAGAATTTCTTTATGTGACCTTACCAACAAGTCATTACCCAAATAATAGTCTCTGAACACTTGATCTTCTTTTATTTTATACAGTACTTTACAATTTATGTGTTATCCTTACATTAACATTGTGAGTTAGGTACCACAAATATCTTCATCTTCCAGATGAAGAGCCTGAGGCTTAGAAGGGTGAAGGGATTTGTCTGAGGTTATGCAACTGGTCCAGCCAAAGAGCCAGCCCTTAAAACTCCTGTCTCCTCACCCAGGCCCACCGTTCTTTCACTTTTACATCTTGCCTTTCTTATTCCAGCTGTCCTAATACCTCTAAAATTATCTGTTTAGATTTTTTCCCCCCTCTCTAATTTCTAATATCTAAGTTGCTGACTTTTCAGATTCCTTGAAAACAAGAAAGTACCACTATTGTTCCACTATGAATCAGAGCTGTAGTATACTTTATGAAGGTTCATATTTGGGCTTTTCCTCAGGATGTTTTTGGTATATATTTTTCTTCCCAGTGGGATAAAGAAAATTGACCGCAATATCTGTAATGACAGAATTGCTGCTGGAAACTCCTGGAAATGGGTTTTGAGGAATAGACTATTGAAATAAATTACTTAAGTTGCACAGAACCATATTAACATTTTTAAAGTAACTCACTGCAGTAACTCACATTTTGATTTCTTTAAGGAGTTAGTGATGAATTGTTCTCCATAATGATTTGGATAAAAATAACCTTTCCTGATTTTGAAACTCCATCATAAATTACTGTAATTTTGCCTTAAAAATTTTCCACACAGTCATATACTAATACCCTAATGATCTTTAAATTGACTTATAAACTAAATGAATTCCACTGAAAGCCAGAAAACTGTTCAGAATCGACTCCTAAGTGTTTTTTCTTTAGTGCGGTGGACAAAGGCCTGGCCCTGAAAACAGGAAGACCTGGATTCAAGTCCTCCTCGTAGCTATATGACTCTAGGCAAGTCACTTAACCTTGAAGTACCCCCTTACTTACTCTGTAAGACAATAACTTATAGATGAGTTCCTCATATGAATTGTGGGGGGAGTTTGTATTTCATAATTTCCCCACCATAATGTAATGACAGTTGTAAACTAGGGAAGAAAAACAAACAAGAATTCCCATAATCATGAACCTACCTACTAATTATGCAGAGGGAGGAGAGGTTGACAAAATAACTGGTGAAAGGTGAAACTAGCTGGAAAAAATGCTAAAATGGCCCCCTGGAGAAATAAGCCATTTTGTCAAAACAAGGCCTTGAAGATGCATATGGGCCCTCATGCTGTGACTTCCAAGTCACATTTATTCAGCTTACAACCCAAAATACGTTTCTTGTTACTTTTCAGCACTGCTGGCTGAGCTGAGCCTGGAAGGGTCTATTTGTATTCTTCCTGAAATATGCACTATCACCAACAACCAACCAATACTCACATTATAAAAATTATTATGCATGATGACATAGCACTACAAAAAAGTGATAACTTCATTTTTGTAAGTCAGGCTGCCCTAGTAGCAATTTTTAAAATACCTGTTTAGGCCAATAAAGTGGGAAAATTAAATGAAAACGATATGAAGAATGAAGCTGTCTATGCATGCTGACTCTTGAAGAAAACTGCAAATTCTATGCTAAAGCAGAGATAGCTGATGAAAAAGTAGATAGAGTGCTGAGCCTGGAATCAGGAAGACCTGAGTTCAAATTTTCCTCAAACACTTACTAGCTATATGACCCTGGAAAAACCACTTACCCTTTGTTGACCTCAGTTTCCAAAACTATAAAAATGGGAACAATAATAAGACCTACCTTTCAGGGTTGTTGTGAGGATCAAATGACATAATATTTGTAAAATATTTAGTTAGCACAGTTCCAGGGACACAGAAGGTGCTATATAAATGCTTTTTCCCTTCCCTTCTCTGCTTTCTCTCGAGATTTAAAAGACCGTATCTGAGAACTATTAAAAAAAATCAGACATTTTTTGCGAAGTAACACCACAAAATTCCATCTCTTAGATGAATGTTCTAATTGTGACATGTTTCTATGTGTCCTATCAATGCTAAAACAGCCTCCTTAAATAAGGACAAATAATTTAAAAAAAAAACAGCTGAATTATGAAAATGAAAGCTATAATTATTTTTTTAATCACACAAAGACTTTGGGATCAAAGAGTCATTTTATGAAACATAATTTCTAATAAGGTCTTTTTCCAAATGCTTTTAAATTTTTTCCCTACCTATTGTTAAGAGGAAAATTTAGTAGGAAAGTTAAAACTACAGTCACTTTTTACGTGTATATAATTAGTTACTTCTTTTTTATATATATTTGTGACTCACAAATTTATTTATATTTGTGCTCTTTAAAATTTTTTTAATTTTATTTTTCCCCAATTACATATAAAAACAATTTTTACATTCATTTTTAAAATTCTGAGTTCCAAATTCTCTCCATCCCCTGAGAGGATAAGCAACTTGATGTAAGTTATACATGTATAGTCATGCAAAACATTTTTCCATATTAGTCATGTTGTAAAAGAAAATATGGACAAAAAAAACTCAAGAAAAATGATGATCTGTATTCAGATACTATCAGCTCTTTCTCTGGGGATGGATAGCATTTCTCATCATAAGTCTTTCACAGTTGTCTTGGATCATTGTATTGCTGAGAAAAGCTAAGTCATTCACAGCTGATCCTCTTACAGTATTGCTGTTACTGTGTACAATGTTCTGGTTCTACTCATTTCATTTTGCATCAGTTCACATAAGTCTTTCCAAGTTTTTCTAAAAGCATCCTGTTCATTTCTTTCTTTCTTTCTTTTTTTTTTTTCCCACATTAGTCATGTTGTAAGGAAGAATCAGAACCAATAGGAGGAACCACAAGAAAAGATGAAACAAAACAAAGCAGAAGAGAAAAAAAGCAAATAGTATGCTTTGATCTGCATTCTAACTCCACAGTTCTTTCTCTGGATGTGGATAGTATTTTCCATGATGAGACTTTTAGAGATGTATTAGATCATTGCATTGCTGAGAAGAGCCAAGTCTATCAAAGTTAGTCATCAAATAACTTGGCTGTTACTGTGTACAATGTCTCAATTCACTCAGCATCAGTCCATACAAGTCTTTCCAGGTTTTTCTGAAGTCTGCCTGCTCATCATTTCTTATAGCACAATAGTATTCCATTACAATCATATACCACAACTTGTTCAGCCATTCCCCAATTGATAGGCATCCCCTCAATTTCCAATTCTTTGCCACCACAGAAAGAGCTGCTATAAATATAGTTGTACATGTGGATCCTTTTCCTATTTTTGTGATCTCTTTGGGATATAGCCCTAGGAGTGCTATTGCTGGATACATTTTTATAGGCCTTTGGGCATAGTTCCAAATTGCTCTCCAAAATGGCTGGATCATTTCATAACTCCACCAACAATGCATTAGTGTTCCAATTTTCCCCTATCTTCTCCAACATTTATCATTTTCCTGTTTTGTCATGTTGGCCAATCTGATAGGTGTGATGTGGTACCTCAGAGTTGTTTTGATTTGCATTTCTCTAATCAATAGTGATTTAGAACATTTTTTTCATATGACTGTAGATGGCTTTAATTTCTTCATCTGAAAACTGCCTGTTCGTATCCTTTGACCATTTATCAATTAGGGAATGACTAGTATTCTTATAAATTTGACTTAGTTCTCTATATATTTTAGAAATGAGGCCCTTATCAGAGAGACTGGTTGTAAAAATTCTTTCCCAATTTTCTACTTTACTTCTAATCTTGGTGGCATTGACTTTGTTTGTGCAAAAACTTTTCAATTTGATATAATCAAAATTATCCATTTTGCATTTCATGTTCTCTATCTCCTGTTTGGTCATGAATTCTTCTGTTCTCCATAAATCTGACAGGTAAACTATTCCTTGCTCTCCCAGTTTACTTACAGTATCAGCCTTTATATCTAAATCATGAACCCATTTTGACTTTATTTTGGTATATGGTATAAGATTTTGGTCTATGCCTAGTTTCTGCCATATTCTTTTATAGTTTTCCCAGCAGTTTTTTTTCAAAGAGTGAGTTCTTATCCCAGAAGCTGGGATCTTTGGGTTTATCAAATAGTAGATTACTATAGATATTGACTACTGTGTTTTGCATAGCTAACCTATTCCATTGATCCACCACTCTTATTTCTTAGCCAGTACCAAGCAGTTTTGATGATTGGTGCTTTATAATATAATTTAAGATCTGGAATGGCTAGGCCACCTTCCCTAGCATTTCTTTTCATTAGTTCCCTTGATATTCTGGACCTTATGTTCTTCCAGATGAATCTTGTTATTATTTTTTCTAACTCTATAAAATAATTTTTTGGTAGTTTGATTGGTATGGCACTGAATAAGTGAATTAGCTTAGGTAGAATTGTCATTTTTATTATATTAGCTCAGCCTACCCACAAGCAACTGACGTTTTTCCAATTATCTAGATCTGACTTTATTTGTGTGAAAAGTGTTTTGTAATTGTGTTCATATAGTTCCTGGGTTTGTTTTGGTAGGTAGACTCCTAAATATTTTATAATGTCTACAGTAACTTTAAATGGAATTTCTCTTCCTATCTCTTACTGTTGGGTTTTGTTGGTACTATATAGAAATGCTGATGATTTATTTATGTGGTTTTATTTTATAGCCTGCAACTTTGCTAAAATTGTTTATTATTTCAAGTAGTTTTTTACTTGATTCTCTAGGTTTCTCTAAGTATATCATCATATCATCTGCAAAGAGTTATAGCTTTGTTTATTCTTTGCCTATTCTAATACCTTCAATTTTATTTTCTTCTCTTATTGCTAAAGCTAATGTTTATAGTATTATATTGGACAACAGTGGTGGCTGTATTTTGTCAAAAGCTTTGAGATGATCATGTGGTTTCTGTTAGTTTTGCTGTTGTTATGATCATTTATGCTGACAGTTTTCCTAATATTGTTTAGCTCTTTTTAGATAAGTGCTGCCAGGTGTTTATCTGCCTGGGGCCCCTTGTAGTGCTGCCTCCCTTATTTCTGTTGAGGCACTGGGAGACTTCTTTGCTGTAGAATGCTGAGGCACCTGGTGGTTTTCTGAGCTGGTTTCCACCAGTTACCCCACCCTCACTGAGGCACTTGGAGGTACAGCTGTTGGCATTTGCCTGCTCGACCACCTGGGCTTCGGGATCTCCTCCTGGTTGGCAATTGGAGGAGGTAGGGTTCTGATAGCTTACCTGGTGTTGGGCTGGAATCAACAAGGCTGGAACTTTTTGGCACCTCTAGGTTGCTTTCTTCAGCTCCTTTCAGACGAATGCTGCCAGGTGCTTATCCGCTGAGGGCCTTTGTAGTGCTGCTTCCCTTATTTTTGCTGAGGCATTGGGAGACCCGTTTGCTGTAGAATGCTGAGGCACTGGAATCTCCTCCTGGTGTGCTAAAGTGGGTCTTTCCACTAACTGACTGGGCGACTCCCGTTTCGTACTGCTCCCCTTCCCCCAGGGTAAAAGGGGCCTTTCCCGTTAATCCCTGTAGCTACCTGGGCTACTGCACTGCTACACCCTGTCTTTCTTCTGGTTCAGCTGTTCCAGTTTTTTTTCTGGGGTGATATTTTTTGGGTTTTCAGAGGTTGATAGGGGAGGGTGAGAGTGACTACCTTTTTACTCCACCATCTTGGCTCCCGGAAGCGGAAGTCTAGTTTTCCTAATATTGAACCAGCCCTGGTTCAATATAAATCCTACCTGGTCATAATGTATTATTTTTGTTATAAGTTGCTGTAATCTATTTGTTAATATTTTTATTTTAGGCAATTGAGGTTAAGTGACTTGCCTGGGGTCACACAGTTAGTAAGTGTCCAGTGTTTGATCTGAGGCCAGACTTGAACTCAGGTACTCCTCACTTCAGGGCTGGTGCTCTATCTACTGTACCACCTAGCTGCCCCTTATTTGCTAATGTTTATTTAAAATTTTTGCATTTATATTCATTAGGGAAATTGGTCTATAATTTTCTTTCTGTTTTGGCTCTTTCCGGGTTAGGTATCAGTACCATATTTGTATCATAAAAAGAATATGGTAAAACTCCTTTGCCTATTTTCCCGGATAGTATATATAGTATTGGAATTAATTGTTCTTTAAATGTTTCATAGAATTCACTTGTAAATCCATCTTGCCCTGGAGGTTTTTTCCTAGGGAGTTCATTGATGGCTTGTTCAATTTCTTTTTCTGAGATGGGGTTATTTAAGCATTTTACTTCCTCTTCTGTTAATCTGGACAATTTATATTTTTATAAATATTCATCCATTTTACTAAGATTGTCAAATTTACTGGCATACAGTTGGGCAAAATAGTTCTTAAATATTGTTTTAATTTCCTCTTCATTGGTGGTGGATTCACCCTTTTCATTTTTGATACTGGTAATTTGGTTTTCTTCTTTCTTTTTTTAATTAAATTAACCAAAGGTTTATCTATTTTATTGTTTTTTTTTTCATAAAACCAGCTCTTAGTTTTATTTATTAGTTCAATAGTTTTCTTAATTTCAATTTTATTAATCTCTTCTTTGGTTTTCAGTTTTTCTAATTTGGTATTTAATTGAGGATTTTTAGTTTTTTCTTTTTCTATTTTTTTTTTAGTTACATGCCCAATCCATTGATCTCCTCTTTCTCTATTTTATTCATGTAAGCATTGAGAGATATAAAAATTCCCCTAAGAACTGCTTTCACTGAATTCCATAAGTTTTGGTATGTTGTCTCATTATCTTCATTCTCTTGAATGAAGTTACTGATTGTTTCTATGATTTGTTGTTTGACCCATTCGTTCTTTAGGATTAGATTATTTAGTTTCCAATTAATTCTTAGTCTGTCTTTCCATGGTCCTTTATTACATATAATTTTTATTGCATCATGATCTGAAAAGGATGCCCTTAATATTTCTGCCTTTCTGCACTGGATTGTGAGGTTTTTATGCCCTAGTACATGGTCAATTTTTGTGTATGTGCCATGTACCAATGAGGAAAAAGCATATTCTTTTCTATCTCCATTCAATTTTCTCCAGAGTTCTACTACATCTAACTTTTCTAAAATTCTATTCATGTCCTTAACTTCTTTCTTGTTTATTTTGTGGTTAGATTTATTTAGTTCAAAGAGGGGGAGGTTGAGATCCTCCACTAGTATAGTTTTGCTGTCAATTTCTTCCTGTAACTCCCTGAACTTTTCCTCTAAGAATCTGGATGCTAAACCACTTGCTTCATATACATTTAGTAATGATATTACTTCATTGTCTCTGGTGCCTTTTAGCAGGACGTAGTTTCCTTCTTTATCTCTTTTAATAAGATTTTTGCTTTTGCTTTGTCTGAGATCAGGATTGTTACCACTGCTTGTTTTACTTCAGGTGAAACATAATATATTCTACTCAAGCCTTTTACCTTTACCCTGTGTGTGTCATTCTTTTTCAAATGTGTTTCCTGTAAACAACATATTGTAGGATTATGTTTTTTAATCCATTCTGCTATCTGCTTCCACTTTATGGGAGAGTTCATTCCAATCACATTCACAATTATGATTACTGTCTTTCTCTCCATCCTATTACTTCCCATTTATGCTTTTATTTTTCCTTTCTCCCTTTCCCTTCTCAATAGTGTTTTGCTTTGGAACACTGCCTCCCTCAGTCAACCCGCCCTTTTATTAGTCCCCTCCCTTTTTTTCCTCTTTACCCTTACTACTTCTTCCCTCCTTTCTATCCTCCCTCTCTTTTCTTTCCCCTTTTCCCTCCTACTGCCTATAGGGTAAGTTAGATTTCTATATCTAACTGATTATGTTATTCCCTCCTTGAGCCAAATCTGATGAGTGAGGTTCAAACAATGCTCATCTCCCTCCCTTCTTTCCCTCTACTGTAATAGGTTTTTGTGCCTTTTCCTGTAATATAATTTACCCGTCTGCCTCTTCCTTATCTTTTCTCCAAGTGCAATTCAGTTTTTTCTCCCCAAATTCCCCTTAATGAACACAACAGGGCAGCTGTGCTGGTCTTCTGTTTCTTGAACATACCACTCTCTCTGTTATAAAATTCTTATTTTTCAAGGTTCTGCTTGATAACTCCTCGATGAAGACTCCTCTGAATCCTCCCACTTAAATGTAATGTTTCTCTCCTCTGACCCAACAAAGCTCTATTAACTTTTCATTCTAGTTTCACTTTATAGCTTGTATTACAGTGATTTGTTTGTATGCTTTATCTCGTTAAGGACAGGGATTGTTTAAAAAAAAAAAGAATACACACACACATATATCTATGTACATATGCGTGTATATCCACAGACATGCACACACATATCTACATACATATATAATATATATATATTCATATTTAACAAATATTGATTGAAAATGCAATATGTGCAAGGCACTGTAGATTAAAAATATATGAAAATATTTCATATAAAATACTAGTAGTATACTACTAGCAGTATACTATTTTGGTAAATACTACTGAAATGGTATTTTACATATATATGTATACATATACATATATATGTAGATATAAAATGTAAAATCTACAGTGACTTGCACATACTGAGTTTTCAATTAATATTTGCAAAATGAATCTTTTGAATTTCCGCAACCATAATATTATGGAAAAACTAGTAGTTAATGATCATTAACCCACTATTGTCTATGGATTCTGACACAACTTAATCTTACTCACAAAATATTTTCTGAGAATAGTGTATCAGAGTTAAAATTGGCATAGTTTTTGGCATGGAGTAAACCCTTAATAATTTTTTTTTCATTCATTCATTCATTCATTTATAATAAAAGAAAGTTAATCTATTTTCATTTTCATCCCTTTGTGGTAGTTTGAGGTATCATTTCCCCCATTTTATAAATAGAGGAGTTTAGGTAATAAAGTATTAAATGTCACCCAAACCTGAACAAAGCTGAACTCAAATTTATAGACTCATTTTTCAAGCCTATGATCATGACCTATCAAAGTTAATGGAAACTCTTTGTTAACACTGTAAACATTGTAATAGTATTTTTATTAACATTGTACACACTGTAAAGTATATTTTTTCCAAGAAATTTCTCTTTAAAAGTTCTTTTGTTTAGCCATCTGTACTGGCATCTATTTGTGTCAGAGATCATGCCAGTACTTAAACAAGTATAATGTCAAATACTAAACATAAAAATAAATAACATTTTTTTATTTTAAAAAGCTTGTTTTGCCCTAATGGAAACAGAGAGAAATGTGACAAAAACAAGTCAAATATACTTGCTCTTGGCATTTTCAATTCAGTGCTTGTTGAACTGAATTTCTCATTTAAATAAAATAAAATGACCAATGACTCTAGAAGAGAAAGTGAGGCCGACAATTTTGCAAAGCTCTGCCGCTTAAATCCAACTTATGTGTACAAGATATTACCAATACCATTTTACCATTTTTACCTACTTTAAAGTCCTGTGGTAATGGGTAGGTGTTGAAGACGCAAGTGCTCATATACTGGGAGCTTTAGTTCCATCTCTGAACAGAGGCAGCCCAGGCCATAATGTCATCTTCTCCCTGGACCAAAGCAGCAGTGGGATTTGGGAGCCCCTTGGATGTCTGAGCAGCTGCCTTTCTTAAGTACTGCATTGTTCACCTCCTGAGGTGAGGAAGGGGCTAGAAAAGGTGCACTGAAAATTGTCTGCTTTGTTTAACTCTGGCCTGCTTACTGTGGGAGGTGGGGATCCTTCTCTGTGTTCAAAACACAAAAAAAATGTACAAAAACTTTTGCAAAGATGATTCCGCTCACCACTGTTGTGTGGAACATATGTATGCTTATGGACAGCACAAAATCCAGCAGACCTGAAAGTTGAACAGCTCTTGTTGTGAGAAAACTCAGCAGGTATTGCATCCAAATAGCTGATCATTCCAGTATCCGCATGGTTTCTGACACAAATAATAGCCTGGAGTGAAACAAGGCTGGCAAGTGAAATCCAGCTTACAGAAGTCAGAGCTGGGTACACATTTTTCTAGAATGTCCACAGTGATGGGAAGTACCATGAAGCTATCATAGATTTCACAATCAAAACTAATCTAGTCAGCAAACTTGTATGCCTCTCAAAAGAGTCAATGACAGACTCATGACAATGTGATTGCCAATTGCAGCAAAGGACCACACTACCATCATCAGTATGTATGCTGCCACCATAATAAACCCTGATGAGGTCAAAGAAATTTTTTAAAAAATTTTTAATAATTTATTTTGATTTATCAACAATCACTTCCATAAGTTTTTGAGTTTTAAATTTTTCTCCCCCTCCCTCCCCTCCTCTCTCCCCAAGACAGTGCGCAATCTGATATAGGCTATACATATACATTCCTATTAAACATATTTTCACATTAGTGATGTTGTAAGAAGAATTAGAACCAACAGGAGGAACCGCCAGAAAGAGGAAACAAAGCAAAACAGAAGAAAAAAATAGTAAATAGTATGCTTTGATCTGCATTCAAACTCTGTAGTTCTTTCTTTGGTTGTGGATAGCATTTTTCATCATGAGGCCTTTGGAGATGTCTTAGATCCATGCATTGCTAAGAGGGGCTAAGTCTGTCAACATTAATCATTGCACAACGTGGCTGTTTCCATGCACAACATTGTCCTGGTTCTGCTCGCTTCACTCAGTATCAATCCATAAAGTCTTTTCAGGTTTTTCTGAAGTCTGCCTGCTCATCATTTCTTATAACACAATAGTATTTCATTACATTCATATACCACAACTTGTTCAGCCATTCCCCAATTGATGAGCATCCCCTCAATTTCCAATTCTCAAAGAAATTTTTTACAAAGATATAGAGACCCCATCAACAATGTGCCAAAAGAGGACAATCTTGTAATTCTTGGTGACTTTAATGCCAGGGTAGGCACAAACTAGCTGACATGGCAGGGAGTCCTTGAGAGGAATGAACTTGGAAACAGTAACAGCAACGATCACGTATGTTTGAAGACTTGTGTGTCTCATGACCTTCTCATCACCAAGTTTATTTAAATTCAATAAAACTTCATGAATGCATCCTCACTGCAAACATTGGCATTTAATATACTTTGTCATTGTAAGGAAGAAACAGACAGAATGTGAGGGTGATAAAGGTGAGGTGTGGCACAGACTGCTGAACCAATCAAAGACTTATCCTCTCCAAGCTGAACATTCTCATTCAACAAAAGTGGTGGTTCCAGAATACCATTAGATTTAATGTCAACAGATTAGAATGCTTCCCTGAGTGTGAACAGTTTCTTAATAACTTATAAGGGAAAGCTGAACCAACACAAGGTTGGCAACAGTGGAGCAGAAAAGGAATGGGCAGCTTACAGAGATCTGGCAGCATCAGAGCCAGAACACTTGCAAACATCAAGATTGGTTTGATGAAAATGATGGGGAAATTCAGAGCTACTAAACAAAAAAACAAGAACTTCATAGGGTTTACCAGCAGGACAAATTATACATCTCTAGTAAGGCAGTGTTGAACTCCATCAAAAGTAAAGTGCAAGTGGAGCTCAGAGGGATGCAGGATTGATGGCTCCATAAGAAAGCAGATGAAATTCAGTTTTATGCTGATAGTAACAATTCACAGTATATTTACAGTTCCCTGAAGGCTATTTATGGGCCAAAGACCTACAGTGCATCCAACTACTCAGCACTGATAGAGCCACACTGATCAGTGATAAGGACATGATCCTGGAGAGGTGAGCTGAACACTTCCATAGTATCCTCAACAGACCATCATCAACCAATGCTGACACCATTGACCGTACACCTCAATTTGAAGTCAATCCCTCTCTAGCTGAACTTCTAACTGAAGAAGAGGTTTTAAATGCCATTAAGTTTTTCTCATGTAGCAAGATATCTAATGCTGATTCTTTTCCAGCTGAGACTTACAAAGCAAAAGGTCAACTGTTCATACAAAACCTGACTGAGATCTTCCAGGTAATATTGCAAGAGAAGGCTATCCCTCATGAATTCAAAGATACCTCCACTGTCCATCTATAAAGGAAAAGGAAATAGGTTGTTCTGTGACAATCATAGAGGGAGTGTCTCTCTTAATCACTGGTGGCAAGATTCTTTCCAGAGTCCTCCTTAATAAGCTGATCCTTCACTTGGAAGATGGTCATCTACCCAAGAGCCAGTGTGGCTTCAGAAAGGGCCGAGGAGGAATGGTCAATATGGTGTTTGCTGCTGGACAACTCTGGGAGAAATGCCAAGAGCAAAACAGAGGTCTGGACACAAAGTTTGTTGATCTGACCATGGCATTTGATACTGTCAGTTGTGAGGGCTTGTGGAAGGTCATGGGAAAATCTGATTGCCTGAAGAAGTTCATTAGTATTATATGTCAGCATGCTTGCATGTGTACTGGATAAAGGACAATGTTCTTGGGCTTTCCCAGTCACCAGTGGAGTGAAGCAGGGCTGTGTGTTTGCTCCCATGCTTTTTAAGTATGACATTTTCAGTGATATTGTCAGACACCTTCGATAGGGATGAAAATGGCATAAAGGTAAGCAACTGCACTGCCGGTAAAATTATTTAACTTGAAAAGGCTACAAGCCAAGACTAAATTGGAGGGAGAGCTGGTGGATGACTTTTTGTGCACTTACTGCTGCAATGCAACAGAGTGTGGACCAATTCTCTGCTACTTGGGTTAATTTTGGCCTGATAATTAATATCAAGAAACAGAAGTTCTCCACCAGTTAGCACTACACCATCCATAAATGGAACAATTGGTTACAGCCAATGGAGAAATACTGAATGCTATGGATAAGTTCACCTATCTTGGCAATATACTTTCCAAGGATGTACACACAGAAGATGAAGTTGATGCACACACTGCCAGAAATAGCTCCGCATTTGGAGGTTCCCAAAGAAAATATGGGAGATAAGAGACTGCCTACCAAACTGAAGATCTACAAAGCCACTGTGTTGACGTCGTTGTCATATGCCTGTGAAACCTAAAAAAGTCTACTGAGGCCATGTTAGAAAACTAAACCACCTCAAACTGAATTATCTTGGGAAGATTATGAAGATCACATGGTAAGAGGTGCTAAGCATTCAAATTCTGCTGCTGATGGGCTAGCCACAATGTCTGAATACCAAACACACATTTCCCTAAAAGACGATTTTACAGAGAACACATAAAAGGCAGGTGTTCACAAGGAGGTCAGAAGAAGTGATACAAGGACACTCTCAAGGTCTCTCTGAAGCATTCTTGAATTGATTGTGAGATATGGGAGATATGGGAGACACTAGCATAGGACCACCTAGCATGGTGTGCCCACATCAAAGAAGGCACTGTGCTCTATGAGCCAGGCAGAATTGGGGTAGCTCAAAGAAAAGTGAGAAGTGAAAATTCACAGACATCTCCACTCCAAATGTTCACATGGACTATTTATACCCGATTTGTGGTAGAGCCTTCTAAGCTCGTTTTGGTCTGATTAACCACAGTCAGATACACTGTACCTTGACACCAACATAGTGATGTCATTTTGGTTCTCTTTAAGCACAAAACATGACAATCTACCAACCCTGACATGTACCCTTCGATCCAGTGACACTGGCCTCCTGACTGTTCCATGAATAAAACATCCCTTCTCTAAACACTGAACATTTTCTCCGGCTGTTCATTTTGCCGGGAATGCTCTCTCTCCTCCACTCTGACTAATGACCCCTCCTGGATTCCTTTAAGTCCCAACTAAAATCCCATCTTCTATAGGAAGCCTTCCCCAATACCTCTCGATTGCAGTGGCTTCCTAAATGATTTTATATATATCCTGGATGTGGCTTGCATTGTATATATTTGTTTACATGTTGTCTCCCCCCCCTTAGATTACAAGCTCCTCAATTGCAGGGACTGTCTTTGGGTTTGGTTTTTTTTTTAATTTTTTTTTTAAGGCAATTGGGGTTAAGTGACTTGCCCAGGGTCACACAGCTAGTGTCAAGTGTTTGGTCTGAGGCCGGATTTGAAGTCCTCCTGACTTCAGGACCAGTGCTCTATCCACTGCACCACTGCTGCCCGTCTTTGGGTTTTTTTGTGTATCCCCACCTTAGCAGAGGGATTAGTACATAATAGGTGATGAAAATATGTTTATTGACTGATTGATATGATGGTGAGCAAGTAAGTTTTCTGCAGTCACCTACAAGATTATGCTGCATATCTATCCACCCATGCATAGCATCAGGGCATTCTTTTCCAGCTGGGAGTGGATGTTTATGCTTCTTCTTCATTGTGTATACATACAATAGATAGCTGTACATAAATAGACATATAACAGCTCCAGCAAAATTCCTACTGGCAAAGAGCAGAAAGATGTCAGAGTAAGCTGTAAAAAAGAGCTTGGTGTTTTAAATGCAGAAATGGTGATTTCAAGCATTTATACAAATTGCTACGTACTGTAGGTTGCAATTCTGAGATAGAATAATACCCAAAGTTGCAACCAAGAACAAATCAAAGGACAGTCGTTTTGAAAGTGAAAGCTTAGTCAGTGTAATGGCATACTGACAATCTGTACAGTGTTAATGCTTTTTCCTGGAATTTTTACTTTATGTATTGATTAACATGTATTAGAAATAACCTGAACAAAACTCAACGTATTTTATGTCTTTAAAAAGAAACTAAACTGAGATGAGAAATGTAGCAAATGAATTGTTTCATAATTTGTGCAGATTAACCCTCCATCATAAATATCAGAATCCTGGAATCTGAAGACTTTTAAATGTGTGAGCTGATGAAATCTACATAATGAACTTTAACTTTTTATCAGTGAAAAACTATTAAATTCACATTAACTTCACACAATTTTATATACTTCATATATAATTGCTCCTTCATAAGAGAGGGCATAAAACATAAATGTAAAAATAAGCTCTGATGAATGAATGGATGCGAATCATAGGCTGACAAAAGGGAAGTTAAGGCTTTTTAGGTAAACTCCTACCATCTCTGGCCCAAGAGGTATTAAGAAAAAGAACTAGACCAGGTGTCAGGATATGTAGTGAAATCACTTGTACCTTTCCTGGGCTCAGTTTCCTTGTCATCTGGAGTACATCTTACATTTTAACCCCTAAAATGAGGAGATTCTTCTTTTCCACTGCCAGGGATGGAGTAGGAGGCCACGTAACCCAACATAGGTTATTTTATGTTCTAAAATCTTAGTGCTAATATCTTAATATTTCTTTTTTTGTTTTTAAATCTATAGGACTGTAGTCTATTTTAACTTGTTTTACTTTTAAAAAATGCACCCAATCAGACACTCAAAAATAAGTATTTAAGACTTTTTCTAGAATGGAAAGTTAAATTTTAGAGAAGATATGTCACACATGTATCTTTTGGTATCAATTCCGAATTACTATATATCCAGTAGCTTCTCTGAGATTCCAGGGGAGAACACACACAGAGCCAATGTCCAAAATTAAGCTCAGGTAATCTGGGTGGGTTACCTAACCCTCAGGTGTTGCAGTAAAAGGAACTACAAAGGTGTAGGCCCTGCCTTCTGTAATGCAACATGGCGTACTGAGAAAGCACTCAACTTGGAGTCACAAGATGTGGGTTTGAGTTTTGGCCCTGATACAAGCTATGTCCATGTCACAATTCTGAGAAGATAGTTTCTTATCAGTAAAACAGACGTGAATACATTTGAATGATGCTGTGAAGGTGTTATCTGGTACAATGTAAAGTATTGTATCAAAACAACCTGTTATTCTGTAATAATTTGAGGCCCCAGGGAGACAACAATAAAAGGCAATTGAGGGAGGGATAAAAGATTTGGAGACGGAAGTTGCTTTAACCCCAAGTCATAAGTGGTCAGTGAGTCACAGAGCCAGAGCTCACACGCAGGCCATGTGACTGCAAAGCCAGCATTCATTTTCACAAGTGCACTATATTGAGTGGTCCCTGGATTCCTTTAAGTCCCAATGTAAAATCCTATCTTATAAGACACCCTTCTAAATCCTCTTAATTCTAATGCCTTCCCCCTATTAATGACTCCCTATTTAACCTGTATATAGCTTGCTTTGTATATACTTATTTGCCTGTTGTCTCCCCCATTAGATTGTAAGCTCCTTGAGGGAAGAGACTGCCTTTTGCCTCTTTTTGTATCCCCAGTATTTAGCACAGTGCCTGGCACACAGTAGGCACTTAATTAATGTTTACTGATGGATTGAATGGTTGATCTAGACCTTCAATTTAAAATACTCTACTTTGCTTTGGAAAGTAAGATAAGTGTGTATGTATATATATTATTTATAATATATATGTGTGTATATATACATATACACACATATACACATACTTGTGTATGTGTGTGTGTATGTATATGTATATGAAAATATAAAATGTTTTTCCCCCCCAGTGAAGGGTCTCTGATCCTAAGGAGTTTCCTAAGGATAGAAGTGTCAAACTCCAGGGGCCTGCAAAACTCCCGAGATTGGAACCAGATTAAAAAGTAATTTGGAACTATTTAACAAAAAAAAAATACAACATAATGAAGATAATGTTAATTTGTTGTTTTCTAAGTCAATATGCAGTTCACACTGATAAGTTTCTATTTGAGTTTGATATCCTTACTCTGAAGCATAGAGAGATTAAGTCACTTACTCAGGGTTACACTACTAGTAAGATGAGCTGGCATCTTAGAACTTGTACCTAGACTGCCATGATTCCAATCCAGCTTCCAGCCACCAAGACTGTGTCTTATTTGCTACCTGTATGCTGCTGCTAGATTAGTAACTTTCATTATTTTCCTGAGCCTTCACCAACAAGACTGTGGAAGAAAAGATGCCTAGGAGTGTGGCATAAATTGAAAGAGAGTTGATCTGGTACAAAAAAATCAACTATGGAGAACTCCACAAAATTGACAACCCCCAAATAGATAATTCTTCATTAATTAAGATGAAGAGGTCTTTCTACTCTGCTTAGGTTTGTGAAGCATGAATATCTATTTAGAAAAAAAGTGGGGATTTAGTTTTCAGTTGAGGCAAGTGTTGTTAACAAACACCAAAGTGTCCTTTCTTCAAAACTGCTATCAAAGTCTGTGCCTACATGGCCACAATCTGTCACAATAGCAAACAGTCATGCAGTACCTTCGATACGAGGCTTGTTCTGTATGCTGCTAGCTGCTTCAGGTATTCTGTCTTTGCTGCTTTGGTTTTTCTTTTGTAGATCTATAAGAATGAGAGTGTTCTAAATGAGAGAATATACCTCCTTTTGTTTTCAGAGAAGCATAATTTATACTGACAACCTTTCTCATACTGCCAACAATATTCTGTTCTTAATAGTCCACGTAGACACACCTGTTTTATTGAAAGATTTTTTTTCTTTTGAAGAGTGTGCCTACGGATTATTACAAGAAATAGACTAGAGATAGAACAATTTCACTTAGGTCATAATAAAGAACTTATTTAGGTTTCAATGAGCTCTAAGCTAGCTGATTAGGGAAAGATATTGCTTATGAACACTGGCAAGGAAACATAAACACAAATAAGGTGTTTACCATTCATAGAGCAGTTGAGATTATTTGACCAGAACAGTAAAACACAACATATGCACTTTAGCAGCCTATAAGAAATGGTTTCCAAAAATCTTAATAACTTCTACAGGTTTACCAACTTTATTGTTTTCTTTTGTTGGTTCCCTACTGCCTATAGTCAGGATCACTGAAGCTGAATTTTAATCTTTTTCTTTTGGATTGATTTTAAGAACATTTTCAATCTCACTGTCCTCCTTCCCATGATAATCTTATATAGGATGATGAAAATGTACAGTACAGAATTGGAAAAGCAAATGACTGTAGGATTATACTTGGACCACTCTGCTGATCCTCTACTGATACTAGAGGCAGATGGGTGGTACAGTAGACAAAGCACTTGGCCTGGAGTGAGGAAGATTTGAGTTCAAATTTTGCATCACATATTTATTAGATGTGTGACCCTGGGAAAGTCACTTAACTTCTTTCTGCCTCAAGTTTCTCAGCTATAAATTGGGATCATAACAGCACCTAATTCCCAGGGTTGTTGTGAGGATCAAATGAGTTGCTATTTGTAAGAGTTCTTAGCCTAGTGCCTGGCATTGAGTAGGCATTATATAAATAGTTATTCCCTACAGAATTTTCCAAGCAGAACCCTGATTGTCAAGGAACTACTTCACCCTTATTTTAAAAAATAAACATGGTCTGAAATGAATAAGATTTGCTAGGTATATGGCAAAGGTCATACTGCTAAGCTAAACAAAGAAAAATCATTTCAGAGTAAAAGAAAAAATTGGTGACATGAAAATAGGTAGGCATTTGTAGATTCAGTTCCTACTTTCACTATATTATATAATGGTTCTGCCATCTGCTGTTGCCAGTACTTACTCCTCAAACTTTCTAAATACTAGCTACTCTATACAAGGCAAAGTTTTAGGTTTAGCAAAACTAAGTCTGATGTTTTCACATACTGAAGTTTACATCAGGGAGCTAGGCTTTTCCACGTTTTTCCAATACTGACATTCATAAGCAAAGAAATAATAATTTGGACATGTTATCTTTGGCTTTGGCCAGACTATCAAAACATTTATAACAGGTAAACACTGATCATAGGCCTGCAACACAGAAACACTATTTCATTATTTCCAGGGCAGATAATTGCTGGCTGAGCCTGACTTCACGCTATGAAATTCAATATGTGAGAAATACTATTTATTCCTGGGTACTAGTGGTTTTAATTAAGATGTACTATCTCAAGGTAAACAAATGATCAGCCTTGACAAAGGAGTTAGAAACAGGACCCTAACTGATACATTTCTAATTGTTCATTCCTTTCTGGGCCCTGTTACTCACTTTCTCTGGATTGAAAATCATGCCTCTACTGCAGTTTTAGCCTGGGGCCTCCTCATTCTGGAACATCTGGGACAGTACCTAGAGTGTGCACCCTGGAATATCCTTCCACAAGCCCTCCTCCCTTCTCCCACTGGTAAGTATCTCCTGGAGCCTCGATTCTGTGAAGGGGTCCAGGATGGACTGTCTTCAGTCCCCTCCTGATCCCATTCCTGACTTTCTCTGGACTTCACAATTATGCATTCATTCCATGGACCTTCTTAACCTTCCATCCTCCCCTTCAGCTCCCCTTTTGTGTGTTGTCTTCTCCAATTAGAATGTAAGCTCTTTGAGGGAAGGGACTGTATTTGTTTTTGCTTCTATTTGTACCCTTCAGTGTCAGGAACATATTAGGTGCGAATAAATGCTTAGTTCCTTCCTTCTTCCTTGCTTAAAGAAGGCCCCCAGCATACTGGATAGACCTCTTGAACTTATAGTAGGACATGGACACATGCTGCAGAAGATGCATCATCAATTTTCTCATTTTTAAAATGACAGTTCAGCCTAGGTTAGACACTGAGGACCCTTCCAGCTCTGAGTGTAGGACGCTACAGCCAAAGGCACCAAAGCAGAGGAAGCAATACCAAATCCAGCAAACACATGCAGGTCAGTCCAGCTAGAATATAGAGGGCATGAAGAGCAGCCATGTGAAATTCAGCTGGAACTATAGGCTGGGGCCAGACTGTGTGGGACTGAAATGATGCCAAGCTGAGTCCTTCTATTATGCTAGAGGTAGTTGGAAGCCACAAAAAAATTTTGAGCAGAGATGATATGGGCTTTAGGAATACCAATTTGGCTTCAGTAATAAGTGATCACTGATGTTGCTGTTTCCAACTCCATTCCTCCCAAAGAGTCCCTACCATGTCTAGGAGTCTGAGCCTACTCTAGCGTTAAAGTCTCCCAGCATTATAAGCTTTTTCTTTTTTGGCACATTGATGATAAGGGTCCCCAGGTCTTCACAGAATTTTTCTTTTGACCTCATAGGGTTTGTTATGGTAGGAGCACAGGCATTGATGACAGTGGCATGGTGTTTTCCTGCAAGTGGCAATCGTGTTATCATGAATCTGTTATTTACTCCTTTTGGTAGGCATACAAGCTTATTCACTATATTAGTTTAGATTGCAAAACCTACACCAGCTTCATGGCACTCCCCTTCACTGTGGCCATTCCAGAAAAATATGTATCCAGCTCTGTCTTCAGTAAGCTGGCCTTCGTTTGCCAGCATCATTTCACTCAGGGCTGCTATTTGGATGTAATACCTGCTGAGTCCTCTTGCAACAAGAGTTGTTCATCTTTCAGGTCTGGATTTTGTGTTATACATAAGTGTGTGCATTAATTATTTCATTATTACTATAAAATAAAAACATTCCTAAAAAAGAAAATGCTCTCTCCAACAAAAAAAAGGAAAAGAAAAGAAAAGAAAAGAAAATTGGTCCTTTGGACATATACAAGTATTTACCACTTTTACTATAGCACAGTCATATCAAAAGGAACAATCCAACTCAGTGGTGGAAATTACAGAGTTGATAAGGTAAAAGGAATTATTATCTATCAATTATTATCATCATCCATCTAATATAGTGCATAAAAATATGTAACAAGTCTGCTAAAAATCATGTGAGTATTTTCACAGGATAAAAAGTGCTAGACAGTGTCCTTCTATTGTATTCGACTTTCTCCCTCCAGAATTGTGCTCATTTTGTTCCCTTTACATGGAAAACTCTTTCCTTCCTCCCATCTCAACTTACTAACATCAACTTTTTTTTTTAAGGTCAAGTTCACATGCTACTGCTTCCAGTAAACCACCTCTGTTCTCCACAGCTGGACACCTTCTCTTATGTACTTACTATATTTTAATTTTTATTTAGCTTGTCTAATTTATCTAGCATGTCTAATCACTCCTGCTCAACTGCAAACTGCCTTCTCATTTATCATTGACTTTCTCCCACTGCTTGCCTTAATGCACTGCACATAGTAGAGATAACTGTTGAAAGCTGAATGGATGAATGAAAAATACCTCAAGAAAAAAAAGTGTGCCTTTAAAACCATGCTAATTTAGAACTAAGTAGGATATTTTGAAAAGATCACGCTAGAGTCAATGTAGTGACACGATGATTGCATATATCTCACTTTCAGTATACTCCATGAAAATTCCCATTTCTAAGTCTGATAAAGTGTAGCAATTATCCAATATGAGTGTCTGATTTCTCACTTTGAGAACACTTAGCAGGAAGTCCACTCCTGTCTGCCATCCTGCAGAGCTGCAGAAAATTCCTGCTGGTTCATCTAGCACTGCAAATGGTCTTCTTAGGTAAGAGGCCTATTACACCTTCTTTTATCAATTAGTCATTAGGAACAACAAGTATTTATGGACAATTTGGCAACTGCACTTAAAGCCACAGAAATAACTTTACCTTTAAGTGGAAATGAGAGATGCCATACGTTATCTTTGCTATCTTTAAATATATTCTTACTTAGCTCTTCTAGTAAGAGGTTTTTTTGCTAAATAACTGAAGTAATGACATTGCCTGTGTGACTGATAAGACATTTAAACTACATGAAGTCAATAAAAGTGCCCAGCAAAGAAGAATTAAGCATGCACTATATATTTTTTCTTAATATTTTTAAAGTTTTTAGTTCCAAATTCTATCCCTCCCTCTTGTTTCCTCCCCACTCCCTGAGATGGCAATCAGATGTAAGTTATACATGTGCAATTATGTAAAACATTTCCATATTAGTTATGTTGTACAAGAAGACTCAAAAGAAAAAAATGAAAAATAGCATGCTTCAGTTTATATTCAAATAATATCAGTTCTTTCTCTGGAGGTGGATAGTATGCTTCATTATTACTCCTTTGGAATTGTGTTGGATCACTGTGTTGCTGAGAATAGCTAAGTCATTCACAGTTCTTCACTGAACAATATCTTTGTTACTGTGTACAACATTCTCCTGGTTTTGTTCAGTTCACTAAGCTTCAGTTCATGTAAGTCTTTCCAGGTTTTTCTGAAATTATACTGCTTGTCATTTCTTATAGCACAATAATATTCCATTACAATAATATACCACAGCTGGTTTAGACATTCCCCAACTGATGGGCATGCCTTTGATTTCCAATTCTTAGCTACCACAAAAAGAGCCACTATATTTTTGTACAAATAGGTCCTTCTCCCTTTTTTTGGATGTCTTTTGTATATAGAACTAGCCATGGTATTGCTGGATTAAAGGTTATGCAGTTTTATTGGAGCATAGTTCCAATTGCTCTCCAGAATGGTTGGATCAGTTCACAATTCTACCAACAGTGCATTAGTGTTTCAATTTTCCCACATCTTCTCCAGCATTTAGTAACCCAGTTTTCTCACATCCCCTCCAACATCCAACACTTTTATTTGTCAAATTAGCCAATCTGACAGGTATGAGGTATTATCTCAAAGTTGTTTTAATTTGCATTTCTCTAATCGATAATGATTTAGAGAATTTTTTAATATGACTATAAATAGCTTTGATTTCTTTGTCTGAAAACTGCCTGTTCATATCTTTTGATCATTTATCAACTGGGGAATGACATGTATTTTTATAAATTTGACTCATTTCTCTATATATTTGAGAAATAAAGCCTTTATCAGAGATACTTGTTCAAAATTGTTTTCCCCAGTTTTCTGCTTTCCCTATAATTTTGGTTAAATTGGTTTTGTTTGTGCAAAACCTTTTTAATTCGGTATAATCTAAATTATCTATTTTACATTTTGTAATGCTCTCTATCTCTTCTTTGGTCCTAAATTTTTCCCTCATTCATAAATCTGACAGACAAACTATTCCATGCTTTCTTAATTTGCTTATAGTATTACTTTATGCGTAAATCATATATCCATTTTGACCTTGCTATATGGTGTGAGATGTTGGTCTCTACCTACTTTCTGCCACACTGTTTCCTACTTTTCCCAGCAGTTTTTGTCAAATAATGAGTTTTTCCTTGAAAAGCTTAGATCTTTGGCCTTATTATATACTAGATTACTATGGTCATTTACTATAATGTAATTTGTACCTCATCTGTTCCACTGACCCACCACTCTCTTTCTTAACCAATTCCAGATCATTTTGATAATTACTGCTTTGAGATCTAATATGGCTCGACCACCTTCTTTTGAATTTTTTTCCATTGATTCCCTTGATATCCTTGAGCTTTTGTTCTTCCAGATGAATTTTGTTATTATTTTTTCTAGCTCTATAAAATAATTTTTTGATAGTTTGACTGACATGGCATTGAAAAATAGATTAATTTAGGTAGAATTTTAGTTGATTCTCTAGGGTTTTCTAAGTGTAACATCTTATCATCTGCAAAGAGTGATAGTTTTGTTTCCTCATTGCCTACTCTAATTCCTTTAATTTTTTTCTTTTCATATTGCTGTAGCTAACATTTCTAGTACAGTATTAAATAATACAGGTGATAATGGGCATCTTTGATTCACCCCTGATTGTATTGGGAAGGCTTCTATCTTAACCCAATTACAGATAATGCTGATAGTTTTAAATAAATATTACTTATCATTTTAAGGTAAGCTCCTTTTATTTCTATGCTTTCTAGTATTTTGAATCGGAAGGGGTGCTGTATTTTGTCACAGGCTTTGTCTGCATCTATTCAGATAATCATATGATTTCCGTTGATTTTATTCTTGATATGGTCAATTATGCTGATAGTTTACCTAATATTGAACCAGCCCTGAATTCCTGGTATAAATCCCACCTGCTCATAGTACACGATCCTTGTGATATATTGCCATAATCTCTTGGCTAATATTTTATTTAAAATTTTTGCATCAATATTTATCAGGGAAACCGGTCTACAATTTTTTCTGTTGTGGGTCTTCCTGGTTTAGATATCAGCACCATATTTGTGTCATAAAAGGAATTTGGTAGGACTCCTTTGACTATTTTTCCAAATAGTCTATATAGTATTGAGATTAAATATTCTTTAAATGTTTGGTAGAATTTATTTGTGAATCCATCTGGTCCTGAGGATTTTTTTCTTAGGAAGTTCACTGATAGATTGTTCAATTTCTTTTTCTAAGATTGGGTTATTTAAGTATTTTGTTTCTTCTGTTAAATCTGGGTAATATATATTTTCATAAATATTCATCTATTTCATTTAGATTGTCAAATTTATTGGCATACAATTATACAAAATAGCTCCTAACAATTGTCTTAATTTCCTCTTCATTGGTGGTGAATTCACCCCTTTCGTTTTTTTTTTGTTTGTTTTTTGTTTTTTTTTTGTTTTTTTAGTCAGGCAATTGGGGTTAAGTGACTTGCCCAAGGTCACACAGCCAGTATGTGTCAAGTGTTTGGTCTGAGGCTGGATTTGAATTCAGGTGCTCCTGGCTTCAGGGCCGGTGCTCTATCCACTGCATCACCTAGCTGCCCCAGCCCTTTCGTTTTTGATAGTAGTAATTTGGTTTTCTTCTTTCCTTTTTTTTTTTCTTTTTTGGTGAGGCAGTCGGGGCTAAGGGTCACACAGGTAGTAAGAGTTGAGTTTTTTTAGGCCGGATTCCAACTCAGGTCCTCCTGACTCCAGGGTCAGTGCTCTAACCACTGCACAACCTACCTGCCCCTTCTTTCCTTTCTAAAATCAAATTAACCAATGGTTTATCTATTTTATTGGTTTTTCATAAAACCACCTTCTAGTTTTATTTATTAGTTCAATGGTTTTCTTTTAATTTTATTAATTTCTCATTTGATTTTCAGGATTTCCAATTTGGTGTTTGGGGATTTTTAATTTATTGTTTTTCTGGTTTTTCTAGTTGCATGTCCAATTCATTGATCTGCTTTTTCTCTTCTTTTATTGATGTAAGCAATTAGAGATATAAAGTTTCCCCTAAGTACTGCTTTGGCAGCATCCCATAAATTTTGGTATGTTGGCTCATTGTTGTCATTTTCTTTAATGAAATTATCTGTTTTTTCTATTATTTGCTTTTTGACTCACTTAATTTTTAGGATTAGAATATTTAATTTCCAATTAATTTTTAATCATTTTCCTTTGTCCATTATTGAATGCAATTTCTGTTGCATTATGATCTGAAAAGCATGCATTTACTATTTCTGCTTTTCTGCATTTGGTTGTGAAGTTTTTATGTCCTAATATATAGTCAATTTTTGTGTAAGTGCCATGTACTGCTGAGAAAAAGATATATTCCTTTCTCTTCCCATTCAATTTTCTCCAGAGATCTATCATCTCTAACTTTTTCAGAATTTTATTCACTTCCTTAACTTCTTTCTTATTTTTTGGTTAGATTTATCTAGTTCTGAGAGGGGAAAATTGAGATCCCTCACTAGTATAGTTTTATTATCTATTTCTTCCTGTAAATCATTCAGCTTCTTCAAAAATTTAGGTGCTATACCACTTGGTGCATACTGATATAGTTTCCTTACTTATCTCTCTCTTTTTTTAAATATTAATTTCCAATATAAAGCCTGGAAGGGATTTCTTAAGGACAATACCCTGAAGGAATTTTTTCCCTCAAGAATGACCCTCGATTGACATTGGGGGATGATCAGGGAGAGTGCACACCAACCAAAGGTCTTCAGAGCCTGTGAAAAATTGGGGAAGCCTTGTCTTCCTAGCCCTGCTAGTCTGTCTTCCTAGTTAGAGAGAAAGATAACTAAAACACATAAATTAGCTTAAATCCCAATATTGGCCTAAAGAAAAGATTTCTAATGTGTGCACACTGATTCTCTTCAGTGTTTCATTACTAGTGTTTAATTTCATTATGTCAATTTTCTTATGTAAATAAAGCTGTTTTCTTCCCAGGACCAGATCAACCTAGGAATACTGTTTATGTGAAGGGTAAAGAGACATGATAGAATGGTCTCTGGAGACATCTTGTGGTGAAACTGGGAATAGCATTATTATCTTTTGATATTTTAAGTGTTATCATTAGTGTCTTGATATTTGTAAGTCATCATTAGTGTTTAATATTTGCTATATGACAACATCTCTTTGATTCATTTAAGAAGAGAGAGACAGTCTCTAGGTCTGGCCCTAATACTTTCCTTTATTAGTTCATAAACTGGGTCCCTGGACAAAAAGATTGAACCTACTGGCAGCCGCACTTAAGCCAGGGAAATGTGGCACTGTGAACCCAGAGGTAGAAAGCAAGGGTTAGCAGGAGAAATCTGAGTCCTCTCAGGAGGGACACACTTATGACGAAAAGTATCAATCAGCCATTTTCTTAACTGTTATCTGACTACCCATTCTGGCACTAAAGTTACCAATTTGAACACTATGAACTTTCAGATGACTCCTGCTAGGAATTTCTGAATCCTTATTAAGATCTATGAACTGAGCACCAGGCCAGCAAGTAGGCTATTCAGCAACACCACGTGGCTCCTCAGGATGAATTCCTGAGAAAGGATAAAAACCTTGGAAAGGATCTCTACTAGCCACCCAAATATCTTAATTGGAAATTTATCTGATAAAAGATTTTAACTTCTTTATATATATATGTATGTGTGTGTGTGTATATATATATATGTATGTATGTGTGTGTGTATATATATATATATATATATATACACATATATATATATATTTCCCCCAATTACATGTTAAACCAATTTTTTAACATTTGGGTTTTTTTTTTTAAGTTTTGAGCTCCAAATTCTATCCTCCCTCTCCCCCGCCTCCACAGTAAGCAGATAGAGGTTATACATATGCATCATGTAAAATGTTCCCATATTAATAATTTTCAAATAAAAGAAAAAAATGAAAGTGAAAAATAGCATGCTTCAGTCTGTATTCAAACAATATAAGTTCTTTCTCTGAAGGTGGATAGTACGCTGCATCATTAGTCTCCCGGAATTGTCTTGGATTATTGTATTGCTGAGAATAGCTAAGTCATTTACAGTTTATCATTGTACAATATTGCTGTTACTGTGTACAACGTTCTCCTGGTTCTGTTCACTTTGCATCAGTTCATGTAAGTCTTTCCAGGTTTTTCTGAAATCATCCTACTTGTCATTTCTTTATTATTATTAATTTACTTATTTTTAGTTTTCAACAGTCACTTCCATAAGCTTTTGAGTTTTAATTTTCTCCCCCTCCTTTTCCTCCCTCCTCCGCAAGATGGTGTACAATCTGCTATAGGCTCTACATATACATTCATATTAAGCATATTTTCACATTAGTCACGTTGTAAAAAAGAAATAGAACCAATAGGAGGAACCACAAGAAAGAAGAAACAAAACAAAAGAAAAAAAAAGGAAATAGTATGCTGCGATCTGCATTCAGACTCTGTAGTTCTTTCTCTGGGTGTGGATCTGCTCCTCATCTTTTTTTTTTTTCAGCCAAAGACAAGGTTTATTAGAACATCCATCATATTGGGCAGACTCTATTGGCTATTGGCTAGACTTTAAGAATGTGAGCAGTGGCTAGATTTTAAGAATCTAAGCCTCTTAACTTCTCCAGATTGAAAAGTACCTCACCTGAGTAGGAAAGGTAAAATTCAACCCATAAGGGAGAAGCAGAGACTTCTATTGAAGCCCTAGTGAATTTGAATCCTCATGTTTATTGAAATTTTTCTTTGACCCAGATCTAAGCCAAGAAGTTTTCTAAATTTTAAAGCGATAGTCTCTTTGCCTCCTGACTTTGGACAAGTTAGAAAACAGACAAGAGACACAGATAAGAAGTAGTCTGTAGGGAATTTATGGCATCATAAACCAATTAGAGACTAATCAGAGACTTAAATGTAATTTCTCTACTTTAAGTTACCAAATTGTGGTTTGAATGCTTTTAGAAATGATAAAATATCTAAGTGAATTTCAGGGTAACATTCTGTAGAAATTTGTTTTAAGGAAAAGTATGAAATAGGAGCACATAAATAGATCTGAGATAAGCAATGGATGTCTTTCTCTAGGTGTTTCCCTTCTCCCACTCAAATTAAAAGGATACAGAAGTACTAGGCAGAATTTAGGGTTAGATCCACTCAAACCATGTGATGCAGAAATTATCAATTTTACTTTTGTAAATCAGTCCCTGCCAGAGATCAAATGGTATTTGTATTTTTCTGCCCTAATTGGCACAAAAAGAGCATAGAAGGACCAAGCCCATCCAGGAAGACAATGAGTCTCCTAGTTTATTTTATGCTAGACTTTACAACAGTGCTAAGAAGTATTTTTACAAGCACTATCTAGGGTGGCATGAGAAATGCTTTTTATGTTGTCACCCAATATTTGACATAAGGAAAGTATATTTAGGAATTACATCATTAGACTTCTATATAGGTTATAATTGAATCAAGAATGCTCTATACTGGTCTTATATGTGATCACTAAAGAGTGTCAAAAATGATTTAACAATTGAATAATTGATTGGAAATAAGTTATGTTTTTAGATTTTTCTTACATTAAAAGGGTATTGTATCTGAGATACTAATAGATCATGAACTGGGGAGTTTCAGAGTGGGATCAGATTGTTTAAGCCTTATTGATAATTTAATAGGATATAAGAGGATGATGCCATTATATTAATGTTGATTCTAAATCAAATATTGTAAAATTATTTGTTATACAGAATGCTATAAGGCTATCAGAAATTAAATTGGATGTATTTTTAAATAGATAATTACTTACTTCAGTTCAGTCAGGTAAAATCTCATTGTTAATTAACAAGTCAGGTACCATGGCTCTGACTTGACTGTACTGAGGGTTAACTGTGCAGAAGTTTTTTTTTTTTGTTAAAGATTTAATTGTTATCAAGCATTATTTGATCATTACTTCTGAAAATTACTAAACTGTTGATAACAAATTACATTGAGTAAACAATACAAATTAAAAGTTTGCATTCTTCTGCAGTTCTGAGTCACCCATCAGGTATAAAACCCATGGCACTTAAAATATTGCCAGTTGGGAGGACATACCCAAACTTGATTCAAAGAGTTCTATCTTTAACTGTAGTTTGAATTTAAAAAAGGTATCTGACACATCTTTACAGAAGTTATTCATAGCCAGCTATAAATACTACTATACTATATAGGGAATAACTTACACGGAAACAAAGTTATCATTTTAGAGGAATTTGTAATATGAGCAATATATTAAAATAACATTAAAGTAATTAAGAAAAATTAGGTATCGTTAACCATTCTCTCTGAAAGATAGATAAAAATTAAAGCTAGGTATTTTAGTAGTATGGTCTTAGACATTTTAATAATTTGATAGAATTTATAAATTATGTGATCTGATCTATAGTAAGATGTATTTGCCCCTATATCTGTATGCTAATCTGTGAAATGGATGAAATAATGATTCTAAGAGACAATTATATAAAATGTTTTGACAAATCTTATAGGTTTTATTTTAATGAAAACTGCTACTGTTATTTTTCAGATTGCTACATAAATGTCAGCAAAAATCACAAATCAAGTTAATTGTTTATCTTAGTTTCTCCAATCAGAGGTTTTACAGTTTGCTTGAATCCTGGTTTTCTAAGATAAATTCACTTAGGACTAAAACTTAAACTGCTTTGGACAAAAATTTGATATTTAATCATGTACCATATAATTTGGTGAAATTTTTTGTTTTAATGCTATAGTACATTTTACATTTTGCTCAACTAGAACAATGTGAAATTTAGAAACAGCTGCTTATTTAAAATAACTCTAAGTAAGCTAGCTGAGGGTTGGAAACAATCATATGAGGAAACTGTATTATGCAGTACAGGGGTGCCATGACTCATAAAATAGGACTGATTACCCCCCAAAATTTTGAACACATGCTAATCAAAAGGAATGGGCTCTAAATTTTGAGGTACTACCAAGTAATGACCCTTGGGGGAAATTTTTTTTTTAAGTTTTAAATGTTGCCACTATTGATTAAAAATCCAAATTTAATTTGGGTGAAATTTTGTTCTGAAACTAAATAAGATAATTGTGGTAAATCAGAACCTATTACAAACGATAGTTGTTATTTGGCTTTAAGAAATTTATTAGCCATGTGTCCTTAAGCAAATTACCTTACCTTTGTTTATCTCAGTTTAGTAATCTGTAAAGGGGATAAAAACAGCACCCACCTCCCAGGCTTGTTACAAGAAGCACATGATTACAAAGTGAACATAAGACCTAGTATATTATAAGCACTTTACAAGCATTAGTTATAGTTATTTCTTTAATTGAGTGCTGCACTGGGTTTTTGGTGTGGTTAGTTTAAAATGCCAAAGGTGACAAGATGAATGGTTTTCTATGTAAGATAATTGGGAAATGCATTTGAATGATTTGATGCCATTTGACTAGTAATAAATTATGTTTCATGCTTCAAATTCATGATACTGTGAATGTTATGATTGTGCTTTGTATTTTCTTGTATTGTAAATTCTGGGAAACTACTGCATAAGAAATGCTATTAAGAGGATAATAAGATTTTGTTATTGGAGAATTTAACTCCTTTTGATTTGGATACTATGAAATTATTAATTAACTTATAGGACACTATTGTCACGATGTTAAAACCTATGAAACATTTGGTACATTTTAAAAAGGAAAAATGATAATTAGTTATGTTGTGGAAAAGGAAAACAGAGAGGGAAAGAGACCTTATAAAAAACTCCTTATTTGTAAACTTGCCAAGTTTCTTGGGACCCTCTGCTTGAGCAAGGTCATAAAATTGTATCTGCCCTGTTAAAGAACTTGTGAATTGGTTTACTGAGAAAATTAGATTCCCTTCTTGCATTACAAATACTCCTTGATAAAGGGGAGAGGATTTATAAGGTTGTTTACAGTATAGCAGTGATTTATGTGATGACTTGTGATTATGAAAATTATGAAGTTAGACCTGGAATAGTATATGCTGAAGATACATCTTGAAACTAACTTAGTCTTAACAGACACCAGTATTAGATACTTAATTTTGCTTAAGGGATTAATATGCAATACCTTAAGAGATAGTTATCAGTTTGGAGATTTAAAGTAATTAGCCAGTGTTTTTCTTTCTTTCTTTTTTTAAAATGAATGATCATATATTCACTATATAATCATATATTCATCTATGTAAAATTCCATAATGTAATGATTTTCATTTCTAATAATTAATTTTGATACCAGAATGAGTTTAAAATAGGGGATAAGAAGAAGAAAAAGATGTTGAATGTAATTTTTGAGGTAGTTGTAAGGTCTGGTAAATGTTAATTGCTAATTTATTGCAACAACATAAGAGTATTAATAACTGTATGTAAGGTATGATTAGTGAAATTTTGGTATTTGAGGTGAAATCTCATGGGATTGTAATCTGGTTTGCTCTGAGTTTTGAATTCAAGTATAAAATTCTGCATAATCATTAAGTCAGTAATCTACCATTCAAAGGAAATGCCACTAGCTCTTCCAAGGGAGTCCAGTCTGATAGATGTCTGTGCCCAGCAAAGGTTGAGAAGAGAACTTTGGTGTCGCCTAAGGTAGGAGCCTCTTGACTCAGTTTCCCCACTGTGTTATTTACATTTGAACAGGAACCTAAGCCTGGCTAAGTGACCTGTGAATGACTGGCTGTTCCAAAGAGTAAAATCCAACTCTTACCTGAAAACAAACAAAACTAAGGCTGCTTTATCCTATTATACCTGTGTTTGTGCCTACCCTGTGGTAGAGCCTTCCTAGTTCATATTGTTATTATCAGTCACAGTCAGACAACTGTAGATCCCATCACGATGTCATTTTGGTCCTCTTTGAACACAAAGGACTTAGGCTTAAGCTTGGAGGACCAGTTTTGATGCAGTTAGAATCATGTCCCTGCTTATTTCTTTCACAACAAATGTCTTTAACCAGTGCAGGTAAAGCTGTAATTTTTTTTAATATAATGAATCTTCTTATACCAAGACCCCAACACCTCTGAGTTAATATAATAGGATGCAATTATGAAAGATCCCACTATTTTTTAAGCTAAATTTGTAGTAAGATTTCATATCTTATAAAAGTAAGTAAATGAGTTTTTGAACCTGTCATCTACCTATTAATAGTTTAATAGGGTATTATATGGGGTATTCAAGGAGGACTAGTACCTCTGGTGTGAGGGCTGCTAAGCCCTTTTCAAGGCTACTCATCCACCCTTTGTGTCCACCTGACACCCAGCTCTCACCTGTGGCTCCAAGAAGCTATAGCATGCACAACAGCCGAACCCCAGTAAAACCATCTTAGCAAATGGGCTAACCCAGTTGGAGGTTAACTGACAGACCTCAAACCTGTCAGTAAGTTAGGGTATCTACCCCAAGCAAATGAAAACTTCCCTGGCAGAATACGTAAATGTGAACATTTTGTTTCAATGGTTTGGTATTTTTGGCTATGTTGTCAGACACCTTCAATGAGGACAAAAACAGTATCAAAGTAAGCTACTGCACTGACAGTAAATTATTTAACTTAAGAAGGACATAAGTGATGACTAAAGTGGAGAGTGCACGTGACTGTGCACTCAGTCTAGCCCCTGAGGCTGAGATGGACAAAGTATTCATCAATTCTCTGCCACTTGTGCTAATTTTGGCCTGACAATTAACACAAAGAAAATACAGGTTGTCCACCAGCCAGCACTGTGCCATCCATATATGGAATAATTGCTTACAGCAAGTGGAGAAATACCGAGGGATGTGGATAAGTTCACCTATCTTGGCAGTATACTTTTCTGGGATGTAAACTTAGCTGATAAGGTTGATGCACACATTGCCAGAGCCAGCTCTGTATTTAGAGGCTCTAAAACAAAGTGTGGGAAAGAAAAGACTGCCTACCGAACTGAAGGTCTGCAGAGCCATTGTGTTGACCTCACTGTTGTATGCCTGTGAAATCAAAAAAATCTACCAAGGCCAGGCCAGAAAATCAAACCACTTCCATTTGAATTGTCTTAGGAAGATTCTGAAGATCACCTAACAGGTAAAGTTACTGGACACTGAGATCCTTTCTTGAGCTAAACTGCCAAGCATTACAATTCTACTGCAGAGAGCACAACTATGATGGGCTGGCCACATTTTTTGAATGCCAAATGCATGTTTTCCTAAAAGAATATTTTATGAAGTCAGCACTCCCATGGTGGTCATAAGCGATAACAAGGACACTCTTTCTCTCTCTGAATAACTGTGCAATCAGGTGTGAGACATGGAACATAAAGGCACAGGATTGTCTAGCATGACATGTCTACATCAAAGTAGTTGCTGTGCTATACGAACAAAGCAGAATTGTGGTAGTTCAGAAGTAACATGAGATGTGTACGTTTATTTATTTATTTATTTTGGCTAGGCAATGGGGTTAAGTGAATTAACCAGGGTCACACAGCTAGTAAATGTTATGTGTCTGAGGCCACATTTGAACTCACATCCTCCGGAATAGAGCTCTATCTACTGCGCCCTCTAGCTGCCCCGAGATGTGTAAATTTAGAGACATTTCCCTACCAAATGGTTGTACAGATTATTTGTGCCTAACCTGTGCTAGAGCCTTCTTAGTTCATACTGTTATTATCAGTCACAACCAGACAATTGCAGGTGGATCTCACCATCAAGATGTCATTTTGGTCCTCTTTGAACATGAAGGACAAACAACAGGTCAGGTGTAAGATAAGGTCCTTGAAATATCTCAATGTTATGGGAATAATTAGCCAAAGATGAATAAGTTTGTGGGACAAAGATATAAATATATTAATTAGTAAGGTTAAAATCAGAAACATCTTCTGTTTGGTGATAAGGAAAATAATTTCAGTGCAATTAGTTATCTTTGAGGACAATAACTTAAAGACTATCTTGTGTTACCTCAAAGAGAAATCCAATTTTACTTAGGTTTATTATTTAGTTTGGGATTAACATCTGTATGTGGGGCATGTCCTAAAGTGCAAGCAATTTACACATAGACTGCTAGTTTGAGATGTACACTGCTCTCTGCATACAATGTGAGATTATGTACTTAGTATATTTACACAGCCCATCCCAAGTGTTTTGTTGTCTGTTACAACTGAAGTTAAATAAGCATTTTTTTACTTACAAAGAGTACTGACTGCGATATATTCATGTTTAGGATTAGATTCCTAATGTTTCTCATCCTCCTGAGAAGGGAATTAGCTGGTTAGCTAGAGTGGAAAATTTTGAGAAAGCAGTAAGATCAAATGATTATATATGTCAAATGTAAATGAGTTCAATGGGATATAAAAGTTTTGAGCATGTTCTAAAAACTGGGTTTACAGAGATACCTAGATAGATAGATATACATATACCTATATATGTATATATAGGTGTATGTATGTATGTGTATGTATGTGCATATATATGTACATACATATGTATGTATGTACTGGTCACCCTCTACACAAAAAAAGTATTTTCTGTTTGTTTTGTTTTTTGTTTTTAAAAAAAACTCACTAAATTTAAAAGGTTTTCAGAGTTCTAACTTATGCTGTCATACTTTAAGATGTTCAGTCTTTGATTTCTCAGTCATTATTTGAATTTCTTAAATATATCAACAGAACAATTTGCTAACTTACGTAACAGGACACTTATAAGTAGTAAAACTGCTACTTTCCATTTCTGAGGCTTTAATTTGAAATTAAAAATGAAATAAATGAATGCTAGTCTTAAAAAGTTAAATGAGAATAAAGTCAATGCCAATTTAGAAAAGCACACAACTTTGGTTTACGTGTCTACTTTGGTAAATATTAAATCTTTAACAAGAAGGGCTCATTTTACAAGTGAAATCCTTGCATATTCTTCCTAAGATTCTTCCTTCAGCCTGTTGTTGGCAGCATCTACATCAGGTATAGAGTTTATTTTATTTTAATTTTATTTTCTTTTCAGGCAATTGGGGTAAAGTGACTTGCCCAGGGTCGAACAGCTAGTGAGTGTCAGGTCTGAGTCACATTTGAACTCAAGTCCTCCTGACTTCAGGGCCAGTGCTCTATCCACTACGCCACCTAGCTGCCCCCAAGGTACAGAGTTTAGATAAAGATAGAAACAGCAGTAAAAACTTAAATTCTCTGAAATTTCAAATGAATTAACTAAAAGTTCCTAATTTGATGTTTTTCTTACAACCCTTTTGTTAACAGGATTAAAACCATAAGGTCTGAGCTGGTTTTCATAACATGAACTAGTTTTTGGAAAAGTAAAATTTAAAAGGCTGTACTAAATTATATTGAGTCTAGTTCCTGGGCGATGTTAACAGAAATATCTAAGAATCTCCATAGGTAACCTGAACCAGAGTAATCGATCTTCTACAAGCTCCCTTCAGAGCTTCTCTGAGATCAGACCCATTCCAGAATGCCCAAAGTGTTTTCAGAAACCAAATTACCACATAAGACATCTGAGCCTTAAGATATGAAGTTCTAATAAAATGGACATTGGGAATGGGGTCACCCTTCTCTCTTGTTTCTTCATGAATCACTGTGTCTGTAAGGCCTACTTATGAAAAGGGACTGCTCTTACTGTAGTTTGCAAATGTGTCAGTCACTGGTGGTCTCAGAAGGCAAGGGGTGAATTGTTATAAGATTAAACCTTATGGTTTGGGGGACATCCCCTCTGAAATTAGTCCCATTAAAGTGGAATGTTGGGGATAAAATTTCTTTAGCCTATTCCCATGTACTGGCATTGCAGCATTAGAGAAAGCAGCTAGAATTCCAACAGAGATGCTAAGCCAAACCATTTTTGTTTTTAAAATCATTGCTTTACAAAACATTACTCTACTTTGATTTGTAACTTTAATCAGACTAAGTGATTTATGGGAGGCATGGCCTCCCAAGAATCAAACAAGAGTTTGAAAAATTCAAATTATTTTTCCTATGTATTTGATTCTATACTGTATCAGTTTCATATTGTAATGGATTCTGTATCTGCTAAAGTCCCCTTTCTATGTTTTTGGGTTGACTTCACGAATTAGGCTTTCCCTCTGACCAAGTCTGAAGTTACAATGAAAAGAAAAGTTGTTCTCTCTCATATTAGGAGGCTCTGAAATACTTTCAGGACATCTGTTTGCTATCTTTATGCACAATGAATTAACTTGGTACCATCCCCAAAAGATAAATCACAGTCCTTTCCTGTCCCTGTAAAATTAGGGGAGTCTACTTCTTCCAAGGAGACAGGAAGTCTGGTAGTTTTGAATCCCTAGCAAAGACTACAAGATGGAAACGGGTCCCATAAAACAATTAACATTCTTTAACTGTCAGAGAAAAGTGGTGATTAGCCTCATGTAAATGCCAGCCCAACTCTTTTAATATAGCCAATTGTAATGTACTGGCCCTAACCCTACAGCTTTCCACTTTTTCTCCATACCTACCAAGACTCTTTCTTTGTTGTGTGTCAATAAAGAGGATACCTTCCTTCTCATTGGGGTTCAGTGGCTTTACTGAGGTTGCCAGTTTGACTTCCTTTGTTAATAGTTATACACATAACTGTTAATAAACTGATTTTGCTTAGAGCCATATATCTCAGTTTGCCTTTATTAATTTGCCACATAAGTCAATGATTTGATTTTGTCAGCTCAGAGGATGTCAGCTGCCTAATAAGTATAATTCTGGTTCTTCATATCAGTGCTGTCCCTAATTTAGCAGGACAGGCTCATAATTGCAGCAAATTAACTATTTACACTTGCCACTCTTACCATAGGAAGAGGACAAATTGGCAGTAAGGAATGAGTTGGAAATTTAATTCTTCCCATTTGCTTCAGATCAGCTCTTATATAAACAAATTAACAGGAATTTCATGAGGCATCAAACATAAAAATAAATACTGAGAAAAAATACTGAGGTGTTGCTAGTGAGCTGAACATCTATGGCTAATATTGCTAGATATGAATTATGCAGCATGAAAGAAGGTATATGTTACAGTACTCAAATACTTGGTTTGCAAGTGCTTGGAGCCTAAGAGCCCAAGGTAAATCTATCTTCCTTTTCCACCATAAGGCAAATCTCTCTCTCTCTTTCTGTTTCTCTCTCTCTCCTTCTCTGTCTCTCTCTCTTCCCCTTTTACACACACATACACACACATAGGTTGTTGTCCCTTCCAAATATAACAAACTCTGAATGGGCATTCCATTTCATTTTTAGCATAATAGCAAGTTTCTTTAGCTCTTTGGTTAAAACTTTAAAGCCATTTAATGTAATGTAAACAAGAACATTTTGTATGTAATTTGCTAAATGTATTACAGCCTTACTGTGTCTCCAATTAGGAACTTAAGGTTCATTTAGTACATTTACATCTGGTTCTGATTTAAAGTGACTTTCCTTTTCCATTTAAGAGCTACTTTGACTTGGCTGGAAATGACCTGAGTGCCCTTTATAGCTATTTGGACCATTCTTGTCTGCTTTAAAGCCAGAGGGACTCTTATTTAATAGGCTTAGTTTGAGCTTCACAGTAGCCAGTGCACATGGGATCTATATTGAGAGAAGCAGTAGAAAAGAATTCAAGAATACTTAGATAAAAGATTTAATTGGAATTTCATTTTTTAAAAAAGATGCTAAGGATTGCTGGAAATCCAATGAAGCATTAGCTTCAAAAGAAGGGACATAGTTGAGTTTCTCTTTTTCCTGCTATAGTTTTTAGTCAGTGAAAAATAAATAGCAAAGAACAACATCACAATGATAACTTGTTTTATATTACTCTTCCCATCTGGTGCCTTCTTTAAAAAAAAAAGACAATATACTAGCTTACTGAAATGAGCTCTATCTATTGTCTTACAATTCATTAGCATTTAAAACCTCCAGCTGGACTCCTCAACACAATTCTGTTCCCACTCCAGAGTCAGCACCATTTTCTAAAGTATTAAAATGAAGATATTTCTGATTTGATAGCTATATTTTTTCAAATAGCTTTGGGAAGAATTGTATATGTGCATGTATGTGTGTGTGTGTGTGTGTGTGTGTGTGTGTGTGTGTATGTGTAGTTTTGTGTCCCTCAGAAGATTTGATCTCTTCTTTCTGCTTTCCTTTGAATTCCTTCTTTGTACAGAACTTGAGTCACAGTGACCCAAATCAATATGTGTGTGTGTGTGTATGTTTATGTGTGTGTAAAACATAGAATATATACCAATATATGTACAAATACATGTATATATACATATATGTATACACACATGTACTATACATATAGATGTATGTGTGTATATATCTGTATATGTGTGTGTGTGTATATATCTATATCTATATCTATATGTATATATATCTATATATCTATATATATGTATATATCTATATCTATATATATATATATGGAGAGAGAGAGAGACTCTCCTTAACTAACCATGGATCCTGAAAATAAAGACCTGCCATTCTCCATGGCTTCTTTTTTCCTCCCACACTTCCCAAAGAAGGAACATGTGATATAAACACATGGCAACTCTATTAGTCATGATTTCATGTACAGTCAAGAAAACATTCAATTGTTATCTCCCTAATAGCTAGTTTTTCTTAAATATTGTAATCTTCTAAGTCCCCAATAAATTATCAATAATTTTGTCCATTTTCCCCAGTTTGTGTTTACATTTGTAGCTGTTCATAGTTGTGGGTTATCAGGACAACAGGAGTTATGCACAACTATAGTCCATGGAATCCTAGCCTCCCATTTGAACCAGTCACCTGTAAGATGTCAATTGCATCTGGAGACTTTGTTTTCTAACATGCACATTTGTCCTAAATTTTGGGGCTTAACAGCCTGCCTCTAAAATCTCCAGTGAAATTCCTTTAAAAATAAATAACAGTATTGTATGCTCTCCAATTTGAATATTAAAAGAGGGCAAAGTAGAATTAATTTAGTTTGAAACATGGATATTACATTATGCTGGCACAGTGAGTCAACATAAAGGGAATGAACAGGTGGTAATACACCAATAAAAACACTTATGGATATTTTGCTGAAATTCTCATGATGCTGAAATGTAAAAACTAGGCAAATACCTTGACTCTGTTGGGAGTTCTTTCAAGCTCCAGGAGGGCTATCTCCTGTGAAGAGAGCCCTGGTCTTCCACATGCAGGATACTGCTTCTAGGAATTACGAGCTGGTTTCATCTCCCTGGCCTCATTCTGTTCCCCAAGATGGGCTGGGCCTATTTGTAGTGTTTTCTATAGTTGTAGAAAAGAGAGTCATTGTTCCTTTTAATTTCTCCTCAGGCAAATCTCACCATCCCTGCTTAAGCAAGTCCCTTTGCCAGGTGGAAAAGGGAGCACTGGACCATTTTAATGGAGATAAATAAATAAAAACAATGCCAAGGTGCCTGTTGTAAGACTTCTCACTTCCCTGGTCCTTTAAAGTTTAACAAGCACTTTCCTCCCCTAACAGTGTTGGGAAGTAGGCAGTAACATAAAAACAGCTTCCTATTTGTGAAGAGGTGGGGGGTTTTAGGGTGCTCCTAGATGCACAGAGGCACCCCAAGATCACGGGAGGTTTTGGGGTGCTGGGAAAAAGCCCCAGATCGCAGCGCAGATCTGCCTGAAAGAATTCAACCCAGATCTTCTTTTAGCCAGACAAAAAGTTTATTAAAGATAAATCACATATAGGCCAGGTCATGCCTGTGAGGATGAGTGGGCTTGAGAGTCTCAGCCTCTAGGTGTGAGAGGTTCTCAGCCCAGAATGGGGGCAAAGGTGAATCTTAAGTACAGAAAGACTGTGGGAGGGATCTAGGAGTGGCCAAGTACTTTGGGGTGAGGGGAGGCAGGGCCTAGGGAGATCTGGATGGGAGTGGCCAGCAAGCTGGGGTGAACAGAATTCCTGGGTCCTGGACCTCATGGCACCTACCTAGGATTAAGGGTGAGAAATGGCCAGAAAGGCAAAACAATGGAATGAGAGGCCAGTTAAAGGGGGAGGTGTTAAAGATAATAAGGGTCCAGGTGGGAATTTCCATTTGGAATGTCTGAGAGATTTGAACAGACAATGAGAACAGATAATGAAGGGAACTGCAAGAGGGGGGGAAGTTTGCTTTCAAAGGGTGATAAAGAGAGCTTTCAAAGGGAAATAAGGCAGTTTCTAAAACTTTAAGGTTTTCCTGGGACCGGCTGACAAACTGAAGCCAGGTTCTTTTTGGGGCCAGGAAGGAAAGTGCATTTGAATAAGATTAAAAGGTGAGGCTGAGGCTTTGGAAAAGGGCTTAACAATAAAACTATTACTGGCAAAGATCTCGGCTTCTGAAACTGAATGAAACCCTCTTCATTTGGAGGTAGGCTTTAGAGTTTCTGCTAATCCCTTGTCTCCGTATTCATGTCTTAGGATGCTTTTCTAAAATAGAATAATAAGCATAAGAAATCCCATTTCTCCTATCTGTTTCCTTCCCCCATGCAGCACTCCAACTGGACTCTGAAAGGCTTTTGCTTCACAATACCTAATGTGTTGTGCCATCTAAGTAACACAAGGGTTCAATTATGATTCATAAGCTGGATGCTCCAAAGCAAGCTCTAGTAAGATACAGACAAAAGGCAGTCTAATTATATGTAACTTATAAATGAATCAGAAAGTAAATGCAAGAAACAATGTGGAGCAAGCCATGTAATCATACATGTATGAAAACCATGCAGAGCCTTTCTAGCTCTCTATCTAGGACTCTGTGATGGGTTTATGAAGAGGCCTCTAACACTGCTTCTGTGTCTTTATTGTTTAATGAATGTCTACATTGGGAAGGCTTACCTTCCTTCTTAAAGGCAGTGTTGCTATGGTTTATTTCAAATATAAAAGTAGAATTAGAACATGATAATTGAAAGTCTTTTTGTTTATGAACGTCTTAGGGAAAAATGACCTCCTGTAGGCCACCTGGCATCCCTTTTCCTCCTCTTCCCACTCCAAAAATAGAAAAGAAAAAAAAAGCCCTGCCAAAATTGAAAATGATGCTGCTATTAGAAAGAGGAAAATTAGCTAAAGTTCAAGTTTTTTCAGTTTGTGTTTTAAATTGCAAAGTGACTAGTTCCTGACAGAAACATAAGATCACACATTTACAGTTGGAAGAAACCTTAGAGGCCATCTCAAGTCCAACTTCTTAATTTTACAGCTGAGGAAACTGAGGCTTAGAGAGGCTAAGTATCTCGCCCATGGCGAAGTGTCAGATGGGATTTGAACTGAAGACTCCCTGTCTCAAAGTGCAGCATTCTATTTACTGCACCATTATTTTATTATATACATCAATACCACAGAAGAATATCCTAAGGAAGCGATGTGAGGACACTCTGTACATTATTGGTCTATAACAATCCTGATTTTTGAATACTGCCCAGGAAGATAGAAATTTAGTCAGAAATCAGAGCAATATTTTGGAGAATGTAGGGACACACATGTATTTAACTTATTCAATTATTTCTTCTTTAAGCAATGTCTGCATTGCCTCTGAACTTGGCTTAAGTAACATGCTTGGAAAGTTTGTCTTACAGGGTATTTTCCTCTCCTTTAATAGAACTCTATGGCAGCTTATGACTTAGAGACACAATTCTCTATTTTTCCATCAAAGGGACCCCTTTGGACTGGATATCTCTCAGGGTGGCTATATCAACATTTGCAGCCCCTATTTCTCTAAAACACAAAAGAGGGCAGGTAGGGGAGGTTCTCTGGGTGACCTCAGCAGCAGTTTCCACAAATGAGTTAATTTTCACAATACATGGGCATTTCGAGACTCTAAGGGAGGCAGCAGGCACAAATTCTCTGTTTCTTCTGACATGATTTCAGGAACCTGATGAAAAAAATGTGGTGGTCTATAAGTCAACTAAGAGGAAAGGCACCAAATGTAAGAGTAACTCATCATTAAGGGGATGTTCATATTCCCCAAATCATGAAGGTGCAGATTTTTAAGCATTTCAATGGCCAGTGTATTCCCCCTTCATTGTAAATAAATCTCTTGTTAGCTGCTGTATTGTTTAAATAAGAATGCCAATTTGTCTGGTCGTTGAAGGACCATGGTAAACGTGTTCAAGGTTTAGAAAAAGGGGCAAAACTGGGTCACAGTCAAGGGATGGGAGTAACTCCAAGGACCACCTCACTAATTAATTCCCTACTATTCCCTAAGGACTCCTGAAACACCTCAGGACATGACTGAGAAGCAGTTTCCCATTTGGTCTTCCCCTCTAGTATTCAGTGATACCAGGGGATGCATTAAATGATGAAACAAACTGCACACTTAACCCAATGTGGACTACGTTCTAGAAGGGTTTGGGTAACATACCTGAGTGGTCTTTAGAGAGCGGGTGATAGTAGAAGAGCTTAAGCTTGAGGTTAATTCAGCAAATAGCAAAGCTGGGTTTTGATGACAAATAAGCAAACAGTAAGTGCTAAAGAGAGGTAAGGACAGTTTTCAAAACACCCTGAGGATTTTTTAGTCTTTATGATCACACCAGCAACTCTAAGGAGTGATATAATTCTGGCTAAGGCATATAAAGTCCCTTTCAAAAGTAATTGTACTATGTATACCTTGAAACAAAGAAAGTAACATATAGTAGTGCAATAAAATGGTATAAAATTATATGAACGTCTCCTAACATGTGATTCTGATGTAGCCCATTTTCTCTCATTCATTCCAGCCAATGAAAAAGCCATTCAAAGCACTTAGAAGCAATTTCTTTGCAGCTTACCCAATTTCTACAATCAAATTAATGCCCACTTCCTTTTGTAACACTTCTTACCTGTTTTTGCTCCTCTCCTAAACCTTCCCACACTGAGGCTACAATTTTAGAGACCTCACCAAAAGTAGCATTTGGATTTTGGCCTTTGATGACTGCCTGGGTATCTCGGGAGAATAATGCATAGGATGATACAGGCTTCTCAGGCTCGTTAGGGTCCTTCTTTTTCTTTTTATGACTTTTTGGTTTGTTTCCTGTATCAGAAGCAGGCCATTTCTCTTCACCTGTTATCTGGAAGAGGATCATGGGATGATTACAGACGGGACCACTAAAGCATGGGCCAAACCAAATTGCTGCTTCTCATTAAGACTAACAGACACACACACACCATCCTAAGTAGCATTTTTATTTGTAGCTCTGGGCTCATAAAATCTTTATATCTCATGTAAATTATAACTGTGTCCCTCACAACTTAGATAACAAGTCTTTAAAATAATTTTTGATTATCTTTATAGAATTATTACCCTAGTATATTAACTCCACTATCCTTTTTTTAAAAAATGATTTTTATAACCATAGTGAAAGTTGCTTGGGGATTGAGTCAAACACATTTTAATTACACTGATATATACAGACTCTCACACATACTATTTCTATTAAATGAAGTTACCTTCTTCTTTAGTCAAAAATCTTATCCTACCTTTTCTTTAACATGGATACTCTCTCAGATCCCTGGAATCTCTAACATTCTAGGGGAAAAATACATGGGAACCAATAATAGGGTCATCATAATAACAAAGTCATCTAAAAATAAAAAGTTGAATGGATATTTGACTTGTAACTTTGTAGTACAGATAAAGCAAGCAAAAAAATCAATAAATTTATCTACATATCCTAAACTAGAGGCTTTCTAAACAGTTTTTAATAGTTTCTGAATCTTCAGAAAGAATCCTCATGTATTAAAGGTTTGTCCTTCCATTCTCGTGCCTTCTAATTCTTCATCAGGACGTAAAAAGAATTACATTTTTGAAGGCTATGCTAAGAGTGAGAATTCTGTCAATTTCTATGAGGCTAGAAAGTATAAGTACTAGAAATGAACTACAGGTTTGTTCTCTTTGCATCAGCCTAATGTTCAATGCTCAGACACTGGCCACCATGAGATGAATTTTTGGGTTTGGGGGAAGGATGGCAAAGCAGCTAATGAAGCTGTCTACTAAGATATGGAGAGAACTCTCACATCATTGCAATCATATATCCTTAAAGCACTGGAACTTTACATTTGTAACTACTGAAACATATAAACAATGAACACCTCACTTGTTGAGACTAACTGGTGGCATGATTTGACTGAAATAACGAAAAGCCAATAATAAGAGTTTCTTTAAATATACGAAATGGAAGAACTCAAGTAGAGAAACAATGGAAACAAACATTCCATGATGACAGTGAAAAAAATTTCCTCAATAATAAAAAGTCTATAGCAAAAAGGTTTTAATGAATCATCTGGCTTGGGCTTGCTGAGGCCACTAGGATAGATTAAAAGATCATCGCTATAGAACTGACAGAGACAACAGAGGTTATACAATCCAATTGCCAATTTTATAGATGAGGAAACTGACACTTGGTAATATTAAGTAACTTGCCAGATTTTACAAGGTACACCCAGCAATAGAGTCAGGATTCAAACCTCAGGCTTTTCATTTGATGCTTTTTTGAGATGTGACCTGAGCCTCTGCTTAGCACTTAAGAATTTTCAATTAGGAACTATATCAAAGGTAAGACATAAATAGTAGCCACCAACCAGATGAGAACTATACATTTTAGGGGAAGTTTAATTTGAATTGTACTTATGGGGACTAGAATTATGTAGATAAGCAGAGTTTACTAATTGACTGAAAATTACATTTTGGCAAAGGAATTTGATTTTTAAAAATTTTTTTTTTATTTTTAACATGTGTTTTTAAAACTTTGGGTTACAAATTTTCTCCCTTCCTCCCTCCCCACCCACCCTCATTGAAAAGGCAAGCATCTCAATACAGGTTATAGATGTGCAGTCATGCAAAACACTTTCATAGTAGTCCTGTTATGAAAAAGTAAGTATTTTTCCCTTCATCCTATCTTACCCTCCATTTATTCTATTCTCTCTTTTGACCCTGTCCCTCCTCAGAAGTGTTTGCTTTTGATTATCCCCTCCCCCAATCTGCCCTCCCCTCTATCAACTCCCTGCTCTCTTATCCCCTTCCCCCCTTATTTTCCTGTAGGGTAAAATAGATTTCCATAACCCATTGTGTATGTTATTCCATCCTTAAGCCAAATCCTATGAGAATAAGATTCACTCATTCCCTCTCACCTTCCCCCATTTCCCCTTCACTGTAAAAGCCTTTTCTTGTCTGTTTCATGTGAGATATTTTACCCCATTCTATATCTCCCTTTCTCCTTCTCCCAGTATAATCCTCTCTCATCTCTTAATTTTATTTTCCAGATATCACCCCTTCATCTTCAACTCATCCTGTGCCCTCTATCTCTCTATCTATACATACATATAATTTTTTCCCTCCCACTACCCTAATACTGACAAAGGACTCATGAGTTACAAATATCATCTTTCCCTGCAAGAATGTAAACAGTTCAACCTTAATAAGTCTCCTATGATTTCTCTTTCCTGTTTACCTCTTCCATGTTTCACTTGAGTCTTGTATTTGAAGGTCAAATTTTCTATTTAGCTCTGGTCTTTTCCACAGGAATGCTTGAAAGTCCCTTATTTCATTGAATGACCATTTTTTACCCTGAAGGATTATACTCAGTTTTGCTGGGTAGGTGATTCTAGGTTGTAGTCCTATCTTCTTTGCCCTCCAGAATATTATACTCCATGCCCTCCAGACCCTTAATGTAGAAGCTGCTAAATCTTGTGTTATCCTGATTGTGTTACCACAATACTTGAATTGTTTCCTTCTGGCTGCTTCTCCTTGACCTGGGAACTCTGGAATCTGGCTACAACATTCCTAGGAGTTTTCCTTTGGGGATCTCTTTCAGGGGGTGATTGGTGGATTCTTTCCATTTCTATTGTGCCCTCTGATTCTAAAATATCAGGACAATTTTCCTTGATAATTTCTTGAAAGATGATGTCTAGGCTCTTTTTTTGATCATGGCTTTCAGACAGTCCAATAATTTTTAAGTTTTCTCTCCTGAATCTATTTTCTAGGTCAGTTGTTTTAACAATGAGATATTTCACATTCTCTTCTATTTTTTCATTCCTTTGGATTAGTGTTACAGTGCCTTGATTTCTCAAATTGTCACTAGCTTCCAATTCCTCCATTCTAATTTTTAAGGAAGTATTTTCTTCAGTAAGTTTTTGGACTTCCTTTTACATTATGCCAATTTTGCTTTTTAGGGCATTCTTTTCCTCATTGGCTTTTTGGACCTCTTTTGCCATTTGGGTTAGGCTATTTTTTAAGGTGTTATTTTCTTCAGTATTTTTTTAGGTCCCCTTTATCATCACTCTCAGTTTTTCCTCTACTTCTCTTACTTGCTTCTCAAAATTCTTTTTGAGCTCTTCCATGACCTGGTACCAATTCATATTTTTCTTGGAGGCTTTGGATGTAAGAGCTTTGACTTCATTGTCTTCTTCTGGTTGTATGTTTTGATCTTCTTCGTCACCAAAGTAAAATAATATAGTCTAACTCTTTCTGTGCTGCTTGGTCATGATCTTAGCCAATTACTTGAGTTATAAACTCTTTGTTAAGGTAGGGGTCTGCTTCCAGTGTGGAGAATGTACTGTCCCATGCTTCAGGAGTTTTGTGCAGCTGTTTTCAGAGACACTTCTAGGGACCTGTAAATTTTCAGTTCTTCCAAGGTGCTATGATCAAGGGTGAGGTGTTTACTCCTTTCCTGGCCTGTGCTCTGGTCTATGAGCACTCTTTTCTGTCTTGGAACTGTAAGGCAAAGAAATTTGATCTTAAAGAGATATGGCTGGGACTAATGGGACAAATGGTATAGGTAGAGAGGAAGGTGAGCAGGCACAGGTATATAAAATGGCAGAGGGTGTACAAATCCTTCTAAGCATCAACAAAACTGAGTTGTGATCTAAGCGCATAGTAGGCTGCTCCCTCTTGTAAGCCATATATGGAGTGGTAAAAGTAGCTGTAGCAAATGCTTACATCATAAGCATTCAAGTAACCCAGAGTTACACTAACAGGAGAAAAAGAGAGCTAACAAAGAAAAGAATTTCAACTCCCAAGTTACCTTTTGGTACTGAGGTTGAATGTGCTAGATCCAAGAGTGCTAAATATAAAGGATCTACTTAATTGATGAAAGAGATGTAGATAACATACCAAAACCCAATGACATTCACTGGATAGAACTTGAATGAAAACATGTAGAACTGCTACCTTAAACAAATGCCTATCATTTAATACAGAGGTTCTCAAACTTATTTGGCCTACTTCCCCCTTTTCAAAAAAAAAATTACCCAGCGCCCCCCTGAAAATCTACTTTCTTTAACACTTTAACTTTTTTTTTTTGAAATTTGCATCATTTCAAAAAAATATCAATATTTGTTTTAAAAAACTATGCATCTTAAATTAAATAACATTGTAAATTTGTGGGTATTTTCCTGCACTGAAATTTTGATGACCCAATATTGCATCATGTAACCATGTAGTATCATGCTATAATGAAATTATTACATGCACATATTCCTGCTGATGCATGCTGGACTTCCCGACAATGCATGACAGGCTTGCCTGCCAACACTTTCTTGTTAAGACCTATCAGCAGACTTGACCATTGATTGGTTATAACTTGTATTTTGTATGTTTATTTGGAAAATAATGTAATCACTATGACTTTAAGTCTGTTACATAACAGATGTAACATGTACGAACAGTTTTTCAAAATTTTCTTCTCTTCTCTTCTTTCCTTCTACCAACCCCTTATTTTTATTCAATGCCCCTCAATTACACTTGAGCTACTACTGCCCCTCCGGATCCTTCCAACACCTCCAGAGGGTGGTATCACCCATTTTGGGAACCTGTGATTTAACAGCTACTGGGTCACAGTACTGGCAGGGTTTCTTTGCTACTCTTATTTGTACAAAGAGGTTTAAGAGGAAACCTGGAAACTACAGACTATTGAGTTCATACTGAACAGGTGAGTGGAATTTATCATATGGGCAAGAATTTCTGAATACTTAGGCAAATATGACCTGAATTCTGTAAAGTAAAATTAAACCTAATTTATTGTACTTCTCTGAGGAATCATCAAAGCAGTAAATAAAGAGGAAAACAGAGGATATAATTTATTTAAACTGTCAAAGACCTTTTGACAAGAGACTTAATTACACACAATTTTTAAAAAAGAAGTCACTAAGGTGTTTAGGGCAATTTTTTATTAAAGGAAACTAAAAAACAGAAAATAGAGAGCAGGCCAAAATGTTCACATTCTATGTATGTAGTAGTATTAGACCCAGTCTTATAAAATGTTTTTCTGAATTAAATGAAGAAGGAAATATGAAATGAAATCTTAATCTGTGGATATTACATTCTTCTGAATAAGAGAATGCTTGTGATAAGACACCAAACTCTCAATAAGTAAAGACTAATGTGCATGACAATAGTTATTTTAAATTGTTTAACAACCTCTGCCAACCTTACCTTTTTATTTATACTATTACTCTGCATAACAAATATTGTCTTCATTGATGGTATCTGGCAAACTTTAGCCCAGCTGCTGTGCCCATTCTAAATGAATATGATCAATCTTAAGAATTTGCAATAATTAAGTGAAGGAATATATGCTAACCAAAATGTCAAGTAATGACAATTCGTATAAAATAATGGATTTGCTAATTATTCATGAAAGTGAGTATTATAAAAATTTTTATATTCTGGAAAACTATTAAGCTAGATGAAAACAGGTTAGAAAGATCAGCCTAATCTAATAAGATATAATTTTATTTTATTTATTTTTTATTAATTTATTTATTTTTAGTTTTCAACATTTACTTCCAAAAGATTGTGAGTTTCAAACTTTCTCTCCATCTCGTCTCTCCCCCCACCCCAAGATGGCATGCATTCTGAATACCCCTTTCCTTAGTCTGCCCTCCCTTCTGTCTCCCCCACTTCTCTTATCCCCTTCCACTTCTATTTTCTTGTAGGGCCAGATAGATTTCTATACCCCATTACCTGCATATCTTATTTCCCAGTTGCATATGAAAACACTTTTTAACATTTGTTTTTAAAACTTTGGGTTCCAAATTTTCTCTCTCCCTCCCTTCCCATCCACCCTCATTGAGAAGGCAAGCAACTTGATACAGGTTATACATGTGTAGTCATTCAGAACACTTCCATAGTAGTCATGTTGTGAAAAACTAACTATATTTCCCTTCATCCTATCCTGCCCCGTTTATTGTATTCTATCTTTGACCCGGTCCCTCTTCAGAAGTGTTTGCTTCTGATTACCCCTCCTCTAATCTGCCCTCCCCTCTATCATTCCCCCCCCCCCGCTGCCTTTCCTCCTATTTTCCTGTAGGGTAAGATAGCTTTCCATACCCAACTGAGTGTGTATGTTATTCCCTCCTTAAGTCAAATCCTATGAGAATAATATTCACTCATTCCCTCTCACCTTCCTCCACTTCCCTCCACTGTAAAACACTTTTCTTGTCTGTTTTATGTGACATAATTTACCCCATTCTACCTCTCCCTTTCTCCTTCTCTCAGTATAATCCTCTCTCACCCCTTAATTTTATTCTCCAGATATCACCCCTTCATCTTCAACTCACCCTGTGCCCTCTATCTATCTATCTATCTATCTATCTATCTATCTATCTATCTATCTATCTATCCATCTATCTAATTTTTTCCCCTCCAACTACCAACTACCCTAATACTGACAAAGGTCTCATTAGTTACAAATATCATTGTTCCTCGTAGGAATGTAAACAGTTCAACCTTAATAAATCCCTTAAGATTTCTTTTTCCTGTTTACCTCTTCATGTTCCACTTGAGTCTTGTACTTGAAAGTCGAATTTTCTATTCAGCTCTGGTCTTTTCATCAAGAATGCTTGAAAGTCCTCTATTTCACTGAATGTCAATTTTTTTCCCCCTGCAGGATTATACTTAGTTTTGCTGAGTAGGTTATTCTTGGTTGTAATCCTATCTCCTTTGACCTCTGGAATATTATATTCCAAGTTCTCCAGTCCCTTAATGTAGAAGCTGCTAAATCTTGTGTTATCCTGATTGTGTTTCCACAATATTTGAATTGTTTCTTTCTGGCTGCTTGCAATATTTTTCCTTGACCCTGGGAACTACGGAATTTGGCTATACTATTCCTAGGAGTTTTCCTTTGGGGATCTCTTTCAGGAGGTGATTAGTAGATTTTTTTCAATTTTTATTTTACCCTCTGGTTCTAGAATATCAGGGCAGTTTTCCTTGATAATTTCTTGAAAGATAATGTCTAGGCTCTTTTTTTGATCATTAAATTCTCTCTATGGGATCTATTTTCCAGATGAGTTGTTTTTCCAATGAGATATTTCTCATTGTCTTCTATTTTTTTTTCATTCTTTTGGTTTTGTTTTACAATTTCTTGATATCTCATAAAGTCACTAGCTTCCACTTGCTCCATTCTAATTTTTAAATAAGTATTTTCTTCAGTGAGCTTTTGGACTTCCTTTTCCATTTGGCCAATTCTGCTTTTTAAGGCATTCTTCTCCTTATTAGCTTTTTGGACCTCTTTTGCCATTTGAGTTAGTCTATTTTTGAAGGTGTTATTTTCTTCAGTATTTTTTTGGATCTCCTTTAGCAAGCTGCTGACTTGTTTTTCATGATTTTCTTGCATCACTCTCATTTCTCTTCCCAGTTTTTCCTCTACTTCTCTTACTTGCTTCTCAAAATCCGTTTTGAGCTCTTCCATGGCCTGGGACTGATTCATATTTTTCTTGGAGGCTTTGGATGTAGGAGCTTTGACTTTGTTGTCTTCTACTGGTTGTATGTTTTGATCTTCTTTGTCACCAAAGTAAGATTCTATGGTCTGACTTTTTTTGGTGCTGTTTGCTCATGATCCTAACCAATTACTTGAGTTTTAAACTCTTTGTTAAGGTAGAAGTCTGCTTCCAATGTGGAGAATGTACTGTCCCAAGCATTGGGGGTTTTGTGCAGCGGTTTTCAGAGATACTTCTAGGGACCTATAAGTTTTCAGTTCTTCCAAGGGGGTATGATCAAGGGCAAGGTGTTTACTCCTTTCATGGCCCGGGCTCTGGTCTATGAGTGACCACAAACATTCTTTTCTGCCTTGGAAATGTGAGGAGGATTCCCTCTCCACTGCCACCATAAGCTCCACCATGCCAGTGCTCTTCCTCACCCCAGGACCGCCACCCAGAATTGCAACCCAGATCCAAGCATGGGCAGAGCAAAAGAATCCTTTCTCAGCAACAGCAAAGAGATCCCTGCAATCCCCCCCTTGTCAGCCACCTGATCTCTCCTCCGTCCATGGGCCTAGAGCTCCAGAAGCAGCTGCTGCTCCGGGGCTGTACCGATACTGGAGTTGGGACTGAGCTTCTCTTTCACTGCGGTCACAGACTTTTCCTACTGACCTGCTAAGTTGTCTTTGAAGTTTGTGGGTTGAGAAGTCTGGAAATTGCTACAGTTGCCTGTGATTCAGTCCTCTGAGGCCTGCTCCAGGTTGTCTGAGGCCTGGTCTTTGCTTGTGTGCCCAAGCTCCCCTCCCAGCCTGGCACAATAGACCTTTCCAGTAAACCATCCAGGTTGTCTTGGGCTGGAAATTTGTTTAACTCTGTCTTTCTGTGGGTTCTGATGCTCTAGAATTTGTTTACAGCCATTTTTTACAGGTATTTGGGGGAGAGTTCAGACAAATCACTGCTTGTACTCTGCCATCTTGGCTCCACCCCCTTAAGATGTAATTTTAAAGGGACAAATGAATATTCTTACACTTGGGTTCCAAAAATTAACTGTATAAGTATTTGTATGTGTTTGTGAGGGGACTAGATAATACTTCATATGTAAAAGGCCTATGGTTTTTGATGAAATGAAAACCTAAACTAGTCACTGTAGTCAAAAGAGATAATTCAATCTTAAACTGAATTAATATAAACATAGTTTCCTGAAAAAGGGAAGTAATGATGCTTTTGCATTCAGCTTTAGTGAGACCATATTTGGTGTCTTGTTTTCAGGCCAAAGTGTCACAATTTATGAAGGACTTTGACAAACTAACGCACTTCCAGTCAGTGATCAAGAGAGTGAGAGGACTTGAGGCCATGCCATTTAAGAATCAGCTGAAGGAAATAGGACCATTAGCCTGGAGAAAAGAAGACTTAGTAAAGTAAAAAACGGATAGCTGTATTTAAGTCAGTCAATCACTAGCAACTGGAAGATGAACCAGACTTATTCTTCTTGATCTTGTATACAGAAAAAAACAACAATGCACGGAAATTGCAGTGCTGTAGATTTCTACTAGATCTGAGGAAGAATGACTCAGAAAAAGACCCAAACAACTGTAGGGCGGATGACTTCAGGAGGTACCAAATTCCTTATTCCTGGTGGTCTTTAACAAGAAATTAGATGACTACTTGTTTAGTTGAACAGAGATGAGACTAAATGATCACAGAAATCACTCCCAGCTCTGTGATAGCTCACCCAGTGCCTACCAATATAGGCACTTTTTAAACAAGTTTTGACTTTTACAAGTCAAATTTTACAAGTAATGACTTGTAAAAGTCATTGAACTGAGCTGTAAGAATAACATTCTTATTCTTTCCATGTTCTTTAAGGAGAGACTTAAGTACTTTACACCGCATCTATTACCAATGAAGAATACAGAACACAAGTTAAAGAACACAAGCCACCATTAAAGTCTGATTTTCCTCTTTTGTCAAACACAAAAGGCAATGAAGTCTAAATGAAATAGAACTCACCCAGGAACCAAAACTGGCCTGGGTGTTTGAATCCTGAGTTTGACATCTGAGGATGTCAGAATGTATAACAAGTTGACAAGGTGGATACAACTTTTTATGCCTTAGGGTTATAACATTATTATGAAATGAGAATGTTCCACTTCATTGTAGTTCTGGGTCTAAAGAGTCTAAGTACTAAGGTGGTCTATAAAGGCAGTGTAGGGAAACTGGGCATATTTTGGCTTTTTCCTTTGCATTTTTCCAGCAAGGTGCAGAATGTAACAATGGTCTGCTGCTGTGTGATGTGTTGAATATCACAGAATCAGGGAGACTTGTCTGGCCTGCTCTGTAGACTCTGGCATGTGAAAAATAGAGGTGCTTATTATTTTGTCTGTTATTTTGGGGGGAAAACATAACTATGATTGGGATGACTGTATAAACAAGTTGTTGATCATATTCTTGAATGATTGCTGGTTTTCTGACCACGAGTTATTTGAAATGAACACAATGAGGATGGATGTAGTTATGTTTGAAATTAGCTAAATGAATGCATAATCAGCCATTAAACCATCATTATGAGCTTTGCCTAACTTCTGAACCCCGTGTAACTGAACAGAAATAAATCAGTCCAACTTATGGTGAATCCAGCGCACTTGTGTTTTTTCCCTCACATTGATGTTTATTATTGGAAACATTAAGTGACTAGCTTAGGAATACAGTTACTAAAAATGTGATTTGAACTCAAATCTCTGTAACTCCAAGTTCAACTCTATCCACTACAGTTAAGAAGCACAGAATAGCTATTGCATTATGCAAAAACATGAACTATAGAAAAAATGCACACAAAATCCAAGATAGTTATTAAAATAATTGATGAATAAACACCTTGGATTTCATTAAGTAGAATTTAACATGAAATTCAGGTGAGCTTAATGTAGTCACTCAGAGACTATACTCTTCAACTGAAGCAGCTGATAGACAACATGAGCACTTAATTATATGATTTTAAAAATAAGCATTTAGTGCACAGGCTTATTTTTGTTCAATCCATATGCTTTTCTGTAATGATGCCTGGAAAATACATCCAGTGTTTGACCTAAGCTTCAAACAGTTTCAGAACAATCAGAAAAGTATATTAGGCACTATTTTGAAAGGTGATGTTTACTTTACTTACACTGTGCCCATTTTGCCACAACTATTTCTTTTCTTCTTAAAGTCAAACTTACAGTACATGAATACCCACCTAGGTCAACTGAGGTCAGTGGTCCTTTCAAAAGAAATCATTTACTTAAAATTTATAACTTCTCAAGAAGATGAAAAAGTATCACGGAGAAAGGCAAGATTTACAGCATTGAAGTCTCTCTTCAATGCACTTCATAGCCAAGTTCTAACTGGTGATTTAAATTACATCTAGAACTAAAGTGTATATATAATACAGCAACATATCAATCCCAGTTACCAATTAAGCGAAGAATTCTGGTTTGACCAGCAGAATGCCTACATGTTTTCTACCGAGACTTGGGCTGGTGAAAGGAAGTGAAGGCAGGGAAAGAAAGTGAAAAATTTAAGCTACAACTGGGATGGTAGCATGAATTTAATTGAGAACAGAAACGAGATAGAAAACTACATAAACTTAATCAGACTAAAGGTAATGTCGGTAGAGAAAAAGAATATGCAAATGCATGCTTATACTAGCAGAGGAAAACAAACAAATATACTAGTAAAATGACAGTGCTTTTCTGATTTTATGAATTATTTAAATGTGCATAATTTCAGCAAAAGAAAGTATAAAGATTAAAAACCTAACAGAAATGCATAAATTGGTCTTTAAAGAGATAATTGTTATATCACAATATACTTGTTTTTTCCTTTGGGAATGTTTTATTTATACTTTTTTTGGGGGGGGGAGTTCCATCACTTTCACTTCCAACTTAAGTGTTGTCTCTTCTCTTTTCATTCCTGGGCACCCAATAGAACCCTTCCTTGTGCCAACTATGCAAAGACAAGCAAAGCAAATCATTGCCATGTCTGCAAAGGTAAAGGTGAAATTTTTTCAGTGAAGCTATTTTGTAAGCGGGTGTGAATTATCCATAGGAAATCAGCTCTTTGACATCACTAGGGGGGAAAAAGGATGCTTTTGAGTATCATTTTGGTTCAAATACACATTTGTTGGAGAGATGCCATCAGGATGTTCCACACTGCTTAATAATACTATTTAAGATAGCAAATTCATAATTTAAAGTTTTAGATTGTCAATATCCCCAAATATCTGATTATCTGGTTTGTGGATTATACATGATGATCTGTGCTCTTCCATTCTGACTTATATCCTATCATAGTGACAATAGGGGGTACAATTTTCTTCTTTATGTTGTAAATTTAAGGTTATATTCTAAAGCCATATATCCTAAAGTTTATACTTATACTCTGCCTAATTTTATCTCTTCTTCAACAGCAAACAATTGGAGAATTGACTATTGAAGAAAGTACATCATGAATATCAAAATGCCATTGAAAAAAGAATTTATTAAGTGCATTCCACTAGAAAAGCTAGAAACTTCTATAAACATATAAGCCTACTATCACTGAATGTCATTATATAGTTTCATGAAAACACAATATAAAGTAGAATGACATTCTAACAGGATTTGGAAACTTTGTGATAGGTTTTGTTAATAGAGTATTGGTGAAGGTATTGAGAAGTGAGATTGGCTGGGCAGATTTCATGGGGTATTTTCTGCAGTATGAAATAAAGCAGCATACCATAATATTGACTATGCTACCATATTATTTTTCACTTTCTGGAAGAAATCTGATGAAAGTGAAAGTGCTCTTACTTTCAAAAAAAAGGAAAAGAGCAGAATTTTCAAATTACAAGACACTGGAAAATTCTAGAACATCAAGAAATAACCAACAAGAGATCATGAATATTTAGAAAAAGAAGCTGTGAATAGAAGGCCGTAGCATGGCTTTACCAAGAACAGGTCATTCTAGACAACCTTATTTCCTTTATACATAGCTTTACAAGAAGAGTAGATCAGAGAAATTAAAGAATTCACTTACATTCCTAACAATTAAACAAGTATTTATTGACCCAAAATAGGAATAGATATAGATAGATAGGAAATAGGAAAGAGATAGGAAAAATAACAAAGAAATAGTTCTTGTTCTCAATGAATTTCCATTTTACTGAGGGATACAATAAATATGCAAATATATAAACAACATATGCACAAAGTAAATCCAAAATAATTGCAGAGGGACAAAAACAGCACTAATAACTGGAGAGATCAAGAAAGGGCTCCTACAGAAAGGGACAGTAGAGCTCAACTTGGGATTCCAAGAGGCAGAGGTAAGTGAAGTGGGTGAACATTTCTGACAGAGCCACAGAGCCAGAGTGTCATGTATGGCGAAGAGCAAGTAGACTTGTTTGTCTGCAATATAAAATGTGTGACGGAAAACAATATGAAATCAGCATACAAAGATAGGGAGGAATGAGAATTTGAAGAGCTTAAGATATAACAAATGAAGATTTTTGCCAAGCATTTGATAAAGTCCTTCACGTGGTTCTTGTTGAAGAGACATGGGATAGATCAGCACTTCTTAAACTGTGGGTTGCAACCTCATATTTTAAAAAGCGCTGGAGATGACAGTGTATCCCGACTGGTTCAATGGCTAAATAAAGACTAGTCATTAATAGTTCAATATTAATTTGTATTTTAGGAAGGGCCTTGATAATCTGGGATTTCCACTAAAAGCTCCATCTCGGAAAAACCTGGAAAGATTCCTGTGAACTGATGAAAAGTGAAATGAGCAGAACCAGGAGGTGAGAATCCTGCTACATTCTGCCATAATGTAAGTAAGGAGGATTTTGTTATTCTTTTTTTAGACAATAGTTCCCAGGATCCATGGCCAAAACAGTCTACTGGCTCCCAGGCTCATGCTTGTAAACAGTTTCTACTGTGACTGCACAGTAAGATACAGGGATGAGATAACGTAAAATTGTGAGGCTATTGTTGGCAAATTCCCTTCTTTGTGTACTTCTCTATCAATCAAGAGAGCATTGGTCCATGAGTAGGAATTTGAGAATGTGCGTGCCTCAACTGGCCCCCAACAGAGGCTTAAGGGGAATATGCTAGCTAGAATGCTATTTGTGCCTTAACATGCCCCCACTGAGGCTTGGGGGGATTTAGGGGAATGCACAAGCTGGAATGCTATGCCTGTCTCAACTGGCCCCCATTGAGACTTATAGTCTCACCAGGCTCTGTGAGAAGGGTGATTAGCGTGTCCTATAGGAATTGGTGCTCCCATTATCAGGAACCCACTGAAAAGAACATATTATTATATAACCCCTCATAACTTCTCCATCATTTTCCTTCTGGCTGCCCAGATCAAGAGTGAATCTGCTAGAGGCTGGAGCCCCAAACCTACAGTGGTAGCTCCTGCCCAACAATTAGCATAGTTGGTGTTTCCTATGTTACGTGAAGTCATATTATAGCTTGAATATTATGTCAAATTCTGGGAATCCCATTTTAGGAAAGCCCTTGATAATCTGGAATTTCCAAAAGAGGGCAAACAGGATGCTGAAGAGCCACAAGATCATGCACCATGAGAACTGTCTGAAGGAACTGACAATGTTTAACCTTAAGAAGTGAAAACCTGGGGGCAGAGTATGATTACTATGTTCAAGCATTTGAAGGGTTATCATTTGGCTTGGCCCCAGAGAGTAGATATAGAAGCAGTAAGTAGACATTGCAAAAGATATTTTTGATGTTGTAAAGAAAAGCTTCTGAACAAGGAGAGCCATCTAAAGGTAGAAGTAGCTGCCTCCTTACATAGATTCTGGATGGCCTCTTGTTAGGTATATTTTGAATGAGATTTCTAATTCAGGTAGGGGTTGGATTTGATGATCTCCGAAGTCTCTTTTGAAATTGATATTTTGTAATTCCTGCTACAAAACCCTATAGTCACTTTATAAGCATTCTTATATTTTTTAAAAAAGCAACACATTTTCTTGTTAAAAAAAAAAACAAATTGGTTCCTAGAATTCTAGGCAACTTTTCATGATGTCTTTTGCAAATCTTAAGACTCTTTATCTATGGAATTTATTTTAATATTAAAACGCATGTCTTGTTTTTTTTTTAAAAGATTAACTGCAAAGCAGTTTTGGAGAAGCAAATTATTTAGTTATTTCAGTATGTGCTCTCTCATGCCACTTGATGTGGCTCCCACTTACACTCACAACTTTTGCCTGTCGTAATTTAGACAAGACCACCCTAAAATTAAACTTGTAAATGACTATCTTATTCAGTAGCTGCTAAGAAAATCTTACTGCACCTTAGTGGTATCATCCCCTTCATCTTCATGGACTGAACTGGATGGCAATGGAGTTGCAGACTTGCTTCCAGGTGGTGATGGTAAGTTATGGGAAACATTGTTTCTCACCATATTCACACCAAGCTATACACTGAGCTGTGATTGGTTAACGGTAGTCAGCTGACCATGCTGTATCATTACAGGCTGCCTAACATCTGGAGGCTGAACTCTTGGTCTCATGGCTGCCATCAGAGGATGGGAACTATACTGAACTCCTTCTGTACTCTGTATATTTTGCATCTACAAAAGGAAAATTAGAAAGGAATAATTTTCCATAAATATATTGCTAGCAAAAAATGATTTGCTTTCTTTAGACTGAAATATGCCTTGCTGATCTTAACATTATTCCCAGTTTAAAATAATCCTGTGAGTTTAAGTCAGCAAAAAGCTTTTGTTAAGTAATAACCAAAAAAAGGCATTTCATAAGTGAACATTTACATTCTGCTACTCATGATCTGATTTATTAGATTTTATAATTCTTTCCATATTAATTAAATGAAAACACATATCACCAAGAGTTTTGCAAGGTGTATGTTTCAAAATATTGATGATTATGAGAGCACTTTATAAAATTAAACAATTATTAGTGATTATACCGGACATATCAATTCATTAAGCCCTGTTTCTCATTCCTAGCTTATTTCAGAAAGGGTTTAGAGGACCACTGAATATAATATGGACCTTGGTTGAATTCTATATAGGCCAGAACTAGCTCATATCATGTAATAACTCCCAGATTCATAACACTCACAGCCTCAGACTGACTATTTTTTAAGTTTTTTTAATTTAACGTTTAATTGTTCTCAAATATATGTAAAAGCAATTTTAACATTCTTTTTTTTTTCAAATTTTGAGTTCCAAATTCTCTCATACTTCCCCTCCCCCCCATTGAGGTGAGCAGTTTGACATAGGTCATACATATGTAGTGATGCAAAATACATTTCCATGTAAGTCATGCTGTGAAAGAAAAAAGGCAAAGAAAAACAAAAAGTAAAGAAAGCAAAGAAAAAGTAGCTTTGAGCCACATTCAGGCTCCATCAGTTATTTCTCTGGAGACAGAGACCACCTTTCATCATAAATCCTTCAGAACCATCTTGGTTCTGAATCTTGCTTCAATTAAAAGAGTGGGTCTGAGAATAGCTAAGTTATTCACAGTAAGTTGTAATATAGTATTGCTGTTATTGTGTACAATGTTCTCCTGGTTCTGCTCATTTCACTTTTCATCAGTTTATATAAGTCTTTTCAGGTTTTTCTGAGAGCATCCTGCTTGTCATTTCCTATAGCACAATAGTATTCCAAAACAATCATATATAACAACTTGTTCAACCATTCCCCAATTGATGGACATCCCCTCAATTTCCAATTTCTTTGCCACCACTAAAAGAGCTACTATAAATATTTTTCTACACATTTTTTAATCCCTTTGGGATACAGACCTAGTAGTGGTATTGTTGGGTCAAAGAGTTTTATAGCTTTTTATAGTTTCATAGTATATAGTGTTTTAGGCATAGTTCCAAATTGCTCTCCAGAATGGTTGCATCAGTATACAACTTCAGCAACAGTGCGTTAGTGTTCCAGTTTTTCACATCCCTTATAGTAATTGGTTTTTTTTTTCCTTTTCTGTCACATAAGTCAATCTGATGGGTATGTGGTGGTAATTCAGAATTGTTTTAGCTTGCATTTTTCTAATCAATAGTGATTTAGAGCATTTTTTTACATCACTATAGATAGCTTTGATTACTTTGTCTGAAAATGGCCTGTTCACATCCTTTGTCCATTTATCAATTGAAGAATGGCTCTTATTTCTATAAATTTGACTCCGTTTTCTGTATATTTGAGAAATGAGGTCTTTATCAAAGAAACTTGCTGTAAAATTTTTTTTCACAGTATGATTACTATGTATTTCTCTCTATCCTATTTTTCCCTGTTTATCTTACCCTCTCTCTCTCCTTTTAGTCTGCACATTCTCAAAAGTGTTTTGCTTCTGACTTTTACCTCCCCCAATCTGTCCTCCCTCCTATGAGTCCCCCCGTTCCCCTCCTACTTTCCTATATGGCAAGATAGATTAATACTCCTGAGTGTGTGTATTATTCCCTCTTTGAGCCATTTCCAATGACATGAAGGTTCACGTGCTCCCCTTCCACCTACTTCCCCCCTCTTCCTCGGCACCGTAGAATTTCTTTTGGGCCTTTTTTATGTCAGATAATTTACTCCATTCTACCTCTGAAAGTCACGAGGTCACCATATTAGCCCACTGTGCTATCTGGGTCTCTGCTTTTTGGCATTAATGAGACCCACTCTTTTAATCGAAGCAATGAATTCAGACTGCAAGAATTAGAATTAAAAGTATTAAAGGATGAAACTCTTAACTTATCCAGAGTCCAGATGTACAATACAGCAGAAAGAAGGAGGATTTTACTTATTGTTCCTCCAATACTCTCAAACTTCCCCGTAATGGTGAACATTTTAAGGTGCTGATAGGGGTGGTGCGGTTTTAAAAGCATGTGTAGGGGAAGGAAGGATAAAAAGACAGGGAAGAAAAAAAGGAGAAAATGCAAAGATGGATAGGAAAAGTTTTAAGGTTAAAGTGACCTTTGTCAAACAAAAAATGAAACTGACATAGTTATCAGTCTATAAATATTGCTGTATCATGTAAACATGGTGAAGAATAATTATATATAACAGCACACATTTTAACTATAACCTTTTTATCCATATGGTTGCAATTGAAATTCAGGTAAACTGACGCACAAGTTCCTAATCACAATCAATTTACTAGCAAAGCATGGATTTGCTAATAAACAAGGTCTTAGCCTCCTGAGCAAGCTAAGACCCCCAAAGGAGGGCTGAAATATCATTTTTACAGACAAAAGGGGGAGCACCCAAAAAGTAAAAGGCAGAATCACAGATAGGGAAGAAGTTACTATTGCTTACAAGGTCAGAAGCATCATAGACATGAGGGACAATGTGATTGGCTGGAATTTGGGAAGGAGGGACTAGCAACAACCCCTCTTTCCATCTTGTTGCTAGGAAATTCTGATTGACTTCATCTACCTCTAAGAATATCTAACGGTATATAGTTAAAAGATTTCGTCTAATTGTACAAGGACAGCTAGTGGTATAAAGATAACAGGTTTCTTTTGATTTACAGAGAAACTAAACTTTTAACTCAGAAAGACTGAACTTGTGACCCTATGAATTTCTGAACTTAATTTAGAGACAAATATGACAGGCTGTCATACAAAATATCAGCAATGATACAGACTAGAATCAATTACAAAAGAGAAGCAAATTTTATTTTCTCAATACTATTTAGGCTATTTCACTATATTGGTTAGATCATTTTAACCTGGATGTGGAAATTTAGGACCTGAAATTGCTGTCTAGTGCTCTCAGTTTTAAACTCTTCTCCATTATGTTTCTGTCAAGCTGATTCCATCAAACTTCTCTTAACTAACTTACCATCCAGCTGCCTACCTAGCTCAAACGAAATTAAACTTGTTCTTGTTCTTTACTGTGTATTCCTACCTGTCCCCCTCTATTGCTATTCTTTTCAACCTTTTTTTCTCTTTTTATGCTCTATAGCAACTGCTTTCTGATCATGAATCAACTTTCTCCCATAATCCAAGCATCCATTTCCCATACTTTAACCTGTAATACAAAAATCTACTTTTCTATTAAGTATTCTGTTGTTACAAATGAGCTTGTTTCATACCTCAGATATCTTTGCTTAATAGAAAATGGATCCATTACATATACATACATATCCATATCCATATATACACATATATAGATATACACAATTAGACCTATAATATATAGTTGTGTGTGTGGATTGGACATCTAACACATATATGCTATATATATGTATATATATACTGGACCTGTAGCATATGTCATATATGTGTCTTTCTGTGTTGAGCCTGTATTTTCACTGATACAGGAAACTCCTAGGTGAGGAAAATCCCTCTACCAATGTAGGTCAGCACTTTCTCTGCATCTTACAGATTTAGAAAAGTTGCTTAGGTGACTAATACACTTTCAAAATATCTCTCGTATATGCCCCTTTCTCTCCACTTGCAGAGCTACAGCCCTGCTACAGGCCCTTATCACCTCTTACCTTGACTATTTCAATAGTCTTCTAGCTGTGCCCTCTCCCCCAGTGCCTCAAGTCTCTCCCACTCCCATGCATCCTCTACTCAGTGAGCAAAGGGATTTTTAAAAAAGTTTAATTCCGACCACGTGACCTCCTACTAAAACTCCAGTTACTCATTATTTCCAAGAACAAATGTTCTTGGAAATGCTGTGGCATTAAAACCTTTATAATCTGGCCCCTTCTTGCCTTTCCATTTCTTATACTTTTCTCCCCTCCAAGAACTCTAGATTCCAGCTACACTGGCTACTTGTCGTTCTTGAATAGGACTCTTTTCCACATCTTTACCTGAGCTGTCTCCCATGCCTGGAATGCTCTGCCCTCTCGCTCCAGACCCTTCAAATTTCCTAACCTCCCTCAAGACTTACCTCATTTTCTGTAAGAGGCCTTTCCAAGTCCTCCCCCCCGACCCAGGTTCTACACCCTTCTCCTCTGAGGTTACCATCCAGCTATACTGTATATATACTTACTTACTTATATCTTGTCTGGCCCATTAGACTATAAACCCCTCGAGGACATGGATTATTTTTGTTTTCCTTTGTATCCTTGGGCTTAGTATAGCACTTGGCACACAGTAAGAGTTTAGTAAATGTTTATTAACTGACTCACTAGGGTCACACAGCCAGTATGTGTCAGAAGCAGGACCTCAACCCTGTTCTTCACAGCTTTGAGGCCAGCTCTCTATTCACCACATTATGTCACTTTGGTATGTGTTTGTATTTATATTTTATATATATATATATGTATATATATACACACACATATATTTATACATATACACATACACATACATACATACATACATATATTCACTAGACTTCTGATTTCATTGCTCTAGGTAAGGAACTCCCTTCACCAATGCTGAGCTGTGCCTGCTTCTGAATCTAGCCTTGGACTTGAAGAGGTGTCTAATTCTCTAAGGTACTAACTACTGGGGTACTCAGTTAAATAACTTGCCCAGGAAATACTCCAAGTCTGTAAGTAATAGAAGGATTACTGATCTGCATTGGTGGAGAAAGTTTCCATATCAACAGTAACATCAGTGATGAAATCACAGATTCAAACAGTTGTCTATATCCATATACAAAAACATGTGCATGCACATATATACACATACGTTTCCATCTGGGAGATCCCTACACCAACAAAGCCTCAGACATGATTTAAAAAACCACACATGTATATTCACATATATACATGCACACATATACAGACATATCTACTTGTATAAATATATTCTTTTGGGGAGGGAGGGATTGGTCATTTGAATCACTGGTAAAGAGAACGCTTATTGAGGAAAATGACAATGATTTCTATAATGCAGATCAGCAACTATTCTGCTATTTAGTCTTAGAGATCTGTTTGGGATAGCAACAGGTCACACAGCCAGTATGTGTCAGAAGGAGGAAGTGAGCCCAGGTCTCCTGGACTCCCACAGCCTCTTGGAAAAAAGATGGAAGTCTTGGATGGAAGAACATTAATGGATTCTATATTTCCCTTTTGCTTTCTGTTTTTTTCCCTACCCTACAACATAAATCTTACCACGTGAATCCATCTAATGAAGTTTCATATGTATGATTACTGCCTTGTATTAAAATACAACTCCTTTGTTTGGTATTTAAAGATCTTCACAGTCTCGTTCTATTCTGCTTTTCCAGGCTGATGACATTTTGCCTCCTCTCACATACTCCAAGTTCTAGGCAAATTGGCCTACTTCAGATTCCCTATATGTGACAATCAATCTCCATTTATGCCTACATAGAGGTTGTCCACCACGTCTGGAATGCTTTCCTTTCTCTCCTCTGCCCTTGGAAGCCTCCTTTCAATGCTCAGCTCAAGGGGCACTTCCTATGTGGGGACTTAACTAATCTTCACAATATATCCTTGATTCCGTGAGGGCAGAAACTGCCTCATTTTTGTATCCCTGGCACCTATAACTGTTCTCGGCACAGGATTAGCACTTAATAACTTTTGTGAAAGTAAAAGCCTATTGAGTGGCAATGGCTAAACAAATCATGGTATCTGAATGTAATAGAGTATTACTTTACCATAAGAAAACATTAAGATGAAGAATTTAAAGAAGCATGGGAGGATTTATTTGAACTAATTAAGAGTTAAGTACACAGACCCCAGAAAACAATACATATAATAACTGTGACAACATAAATGGAAAGAATTACACGAAAGGGATAAAAAAGGAAGCTGGATTCTAAATACCAAACTTGGCTCTGGAGAAGACATGAGAAAATGCAGCTCTGTTACAGAGGTGGTGGTGTTGCATGCTGCATAAATTCACAGACTTATTTTATATGCTGGTCAGTTTTGCTGTATTGATTCTTCATTCTTTTTTATTATTTGTTTTTCTCACAAAGAATGGCTCACCCAGTGGAAGGATGGATATATTTGAAAATGACAGTGACATGAAAACAAAAGATATCAATAAAACATTTTTAAAACACGTGTTGATTTGTTGAATTGAGTCCAATCAGCTATTTTACATTCACCTTGTATTTGCAGAAGCTTGCATTCTTTCAGCCTACTGAAAAAAAAAAGGAAGCCGCTAGGTGGCGCAGTGGATAGAGCTCCAGCCTTGGAGTCAGGAGGACCTGAGTTCAAATGTGACCTCAGACACTTCACACTTACTAGCTGTGTGACCCTGGGCAAGTCACTTAACCCTGGTTGCCTCACCCCCCCCCCCCCAAAAGAGTCTGAAGGGCTAAAAAGAGGAACAGCTGCTTGAGTAGTTATAGATGAGGTCAGTGCAGTAACCAAGGGTGATGTGCTCTTTTAAAAAGTCTGATTTTAAGTCTAATATGCCAGGCTCTGCAAACAGCGGCAAATTATAGCAACAAATCAAGGAGTCTTTAATAGGTGTACAGTGGAGGAAGTATATATTAGAACATGTATCCATGTCTTCAGTTACGCTGATATTAGGTCATTGCTATTAGTAGTAGACTCTTCAGATTATGAAGTTTTGTATAGTGTTACACAGTGCCTTTCCTTTAGAGGGCATATTTTTGTTTATGTGTGCACACAGGTAGGGGTGTGTGTGTGTGTGTGTGTGTGTGTGTGTGTGTGTGTGTGCACATGCATGGATGTGTACGCGCTCCAGTGTGCTCACTCTGGGCAACAACACCAAACACTGGTTAATGTGCTAACAAATAATAAATTCAATAATGGAAGTTCTGCTTATACTTCTGTTCTGAAAGCATCATTTGTTACCTTGGATAGCAAACATTGAACCTTGATAATTAATGTCATTATCATGAGATGCTGACTAAACCTGGGTACTTCCTGTAAAATCCAAATAATAAGAAAAGAAACATATTATATTTTACTGACAATCATCACTTATTTAATAGCTGTATAACATCTAATTGAAAACACACAAATGATTGCCTTCCAAATAAGGCATTGTTACTGCCCTCCCTCCTAAACTTTGTTGTATTTATGTTTATGCTTTATATATTTACATTTATACTTGTTTTCCCCTTTGGAAAGTAAACACCTTCCAAGTAGGGATTATTACATTCTTTGCACTTGCATCTCCAGTGCCTATCAAGTGCCCACTAAATGGTATTTGCTTAAGAAATGCCTGTCTATGGATTGATTTCAGTCCATCAACAATCACTAAGCACCTAGTATTTGGCAGGCACTGTGCCAATTAAGCATTAAGTGATAAAAGAAGTATAATTCACAGAATAATAGAATGTCATAGTGGGAAGAAACATCACTGGCCATATAGTCTAACCAATACTTGATTAAGAATTCCCTCAAGATATCCGATAAGTGGTTCAGCTTTTGTTTGAAAGTCTCTGGTGAGGGAGGATCCATTATTTCCATGGGCAGCTGATGACATCTTGGAATAGCTCTAAATTTTAGGATTTTTCACCATCATCAAGCCTAAATCTGCTCCTTCACAACTTTTACCTATTAGTTCTAGATAATAATAAAATAACAATGATAATAAACATTTATATTGTGCCTACTCTGTGCTTGGCACTGTGCTTTACAAACATTACTTCATTTGATCCTCACAACAACCCTTCAAGGTAGGTTCTGTGATTACCTCCATTTTACACATGAGGAAACTGAGTCAAACAGGTTACTTGCCCAGGGTCACAACATCTAATGTGTGAGTTCAAATCTGAATTCTGGTCTTCCTGATTCCAGGACCAACACTTCAAGAGTGGCCAACATAAGAACTCACCCATATGACAGCCCTTTAGGATTTCAGCTCCTTTCAAGTAGGGACTATTTTATTCTTTGTAGTTGTATCCCCAGCAGCTAGTATGGTGCCTGCCACATAGAAGGACTGTTGATAGATGACTGAAATACTTACAGATGGCTATCACGTGCTCCCTACATCTTCTCTAAACCATCCCTCTCCAATCCCTTCGATCTCATTACATAAACTTGAAGCCATTCCTTAGAACCCCACAACTAATCAGTATTCTTCTTAAAATGTGATTTCCATAACTAAACAAATGAAAAACCCTCCAAATTTGATCTAATAAGAACAGACTATTCTGGCTATATTCTTTCTGATCCTGGACACTATTATTTAATGCAGCTTAAAATTGCATTAACATTTTTAGCCACCATATATCACACTGTTTACTCAAATTAACCTTGCAGTTTGCTGAAACCCACAGTATCTTTTGATGAACTATTTCTATTCACATATCTCTCATCTTATAAGTATGAAGTGATTTTTCAAAAAACATGCCATCTATGTCTTCATCAAAATCATGGATAAAAATGTGCAAGAACCTGAATAAGCCTGGAGCACTGAGGCTCCACATTAGGGACCTCCTTCTTAATTGAAATATTAATGATTACTTTTTGGGTCTAGTCATTCAACCAGTTACGTATGCAACACAGCTTTCCATCTTGTCTAAAAGAATAAAATAAGAAACAGTCAAGTATTTCTCTAAATATAGGTAAACTAATATCTATAGGATTTTTAGATCTACTCATTTAGTCAGTCTGTTTAAAGAAAGAAAATATGCTTAGTTTGGGAGCATTTTCTTGGTAAAGTAATACTCATTTTTTGTGATCATTGCTTCTTTTTCTAGGTTGTCCCAATCACCCTGTATTTTCTGTGTTTTTTAAAATAGGAATCAAAGTTAGGTTTGCTGGCCCCTTTTAGCATATTTAAATCTTTTCTTTTTGCAAATCCGAATAATATTTTCCCATCTGTAGTCCTGTAGTACCTCTTCCAGTTACCATGATCTTTTAAATATCACTGATCATATAAGCTTATTATAAGTTTTAATGTACCCAACCATATAATCTCAGAACTATACAATGTTTTCACATCTACCATTCATTATCCACACTTTCTTCCATATTCTTTATAAGTCTTTTAAAAACTGAAATTAGTCAATGAGCTCTCAGGAATTAGTCAATGAGTTCTCAGTGAATTTTCTTTTTAGACAACTCCCCTTTTCCCACTTTGTCAGAATTGTTTTTCTTTGTGAAAAACATCCAAATCACTTGCTTATGACATATTTTGTACATTTATGGAGAGATACATGAGGGTATGAATTTTATGGCTAGTTCCTTTTTTCCTGATTTTTTCTCCTTTATGATTTTGGGCATTTCTGTTGAATTATTCTTTCTATACTCTAGCTACAGCTACTCTCTCTGGTATCTAGCTTGGGAAAAGTATGTTGGCAGTTTTATTCTATCCTTTTCTTTTTCAGTTTAGACTCCTTTTTTATTAATTTATTTTTATTTATCATCACTTCCATAAGCTTTTGAGTTTTAAATTTTTCTCCCCCTCCGTCCTCTTTTCCTTCCCCAAGACGGTGTGTAATCTGATATGGGCTATACATATACATTCCTTTTAAACATATTTCCACATTAGTGATGTTGTAAGGAAGAATTAGAACCAATAGCAGGAACCACAAGAAACAGAAAACAAAACAAAACAGAAGAAAAAAATAGCAAATAGTATGCTTCTATCTGCATTCAAACTCCATAGTTCTTTCTTTGGATGTGGTTAGCATTTTCTATCACGAGACCTTTGGAGATGTCTTAGATCCTCACATTGCTGAGAAGTAGACGTCTTTTTGTTAGATTTTCAAGATTCTTAGCATATAAATTCTTACCAGGAACTTAATCCCTGGCCAGGAACTCATAATTTTTCTATTTAAGCTTCAGAAAACCAACTCTCAAAACTGAAAACAGATAACATCTTCTTAACCAGCTGATCACTACAGGAATCTGCCTTTTTATTTTTTGTTAAATTCTTGTTTTTGATCAGCAACACTGATAAAAACATTATTTGTGTCCCAAAGGTCATTCTTTTCTAACCCAAGTCCTCATAATATTTAGCAATGCCTTTCGGCAGTATCATTTGTATCCAGATGAATCATGTGACACAAGTAGAGTCAACTCGTTTGACAAGTCTTTGGAGGTTCTCTTTAACACACTTTCACACTGTAGATATTTAAAAAATGTTTACTGATTAACCAACATGATCCAGGAAAGCAGGAGACCTAGCCTGTTGTTATTATCATGTCACAAACTGCTATTTCAGTACCCCTGAGGAGGGAGTCACTAACTACACTACTTATTTGTCTCTTCTTGTAGTCTTTATGCGATGATGGCTTATCCATCATCTGTGGCTCTACATTATCATTTCCTCTTCTTCCTATGTCTAGCTCGTTCCTCCTCAGAAAGAAAAGCCTCATATCTCTTACTTAACTCCATATGGTCCTTGTTTCCTTTATCCTCTGTGTCACAGTATTCCACTTGCCTACCTCTTGAGATAGAACAGAATTCTCCCTTGCCTCTTCAGGGCCCTTTCATTCTTTGTTTTAACATTGATGATCTACTGATTTTTTGTTTTGTTTTCTTAAAAGAACATCACTAGCTTCGTTAATCTGTGTAATAAAGACATATCTCTCAAGTCCCTTTTATCTTCTTTTTAAGAAGAAAGTGAGATCACAGTCACTTGAACACAGATAAGAGTAACTCGGCTGGAGTAGAAATGCAAAAATGATAGATTCTATGAAGACTACTGAAAAATTTTTTCTTAGGTTCCATACTTGCCAGAGGTAGGAGCCTCACTGCATCCTTGTCTACACTGTCAGTCCTGCTGTAGGTCTTCTAGATGACTGTAATTTATTCTAATTATTCCATTACCTGATTTTTCACCTTTGCTATGAACTTGTCTAGTCTGATTTTCAACCATGAGATAAGTAGCTTAACAGAGAGACTTTAGGGATATGGTTTATTTTGTAGACAAAATAAACTACCTATACCATTGGGATTATTTCCTCTGATTTTACATGTGCAAATACCAAACTGCCTAGCTTTGTGTTTTTTCCCTTTGTATTTATAACTCACTGAAGTCTATTCTTGGTGCCCTATATCTCTCAAGCGGGGTGTATGGGATGTTCAGCGAGGACTACGAGCTCTGGTGTGAGGGCTGGTGTCCACCTGCCACTCAACTCTTACCTGTGACTCCAAGAAGCTGTAGCACGCACAGTGGCTACACTTTGCTAAACCATCTCGGCCGATGGGCTAAACCAAGTTGAGGGTAAACAGGCCTCAGACCCACCAACAAGTTAGGGAGGTGTCTAGCTAAAGCAAGTGAAAAATTTCCCAGCAGAACAGATGGATGTGAACAATTTGTTCCAACAGGACATAAAGGTGGCAGAAGGTGACACCGTAGAGAGCTTACAGTTTGGTCAGACACTGAAGGTGCCTAGGTCATCTACTGCTTCTCGGGCCATTGTCAGTCTTCCTAACTTTTATCTTGCCACTGGACTTTGATGATTCTGGAAGAGAGAGTGAGGCTGAGGACTTCATGGAACTCTGTCTCTTTCAAATCCAGTTTATGCATGATTCAAAAGACATCATCAATTACCATTTTACTATTTCATTATTTTATTGTTTTGCTATTTAGGTATTTTACTATATTTCATTTTTACTATTTTTAGTTATCTTGAATTCCTCTGGCAACAGGCTAGTGATGAAACAGCACGTATGGATACACTGGCAGCTGTAGCAACAATCCTGTGCACAAGCAGCCCAGGCCACAGGGTTGTCTTCTCACTGGACTGAAGCAGCAGTGGGATTCAGCAGCCCTCTGAGTGTCCGAGCAGCCTTTTTAAGGACTACACTGCTCACCTACTAGCATGAGGAAAGGTCTAGAAGAGGTGTCCTAAAAATTATCTGCTTCACCTAACCCTGGCCTGCATACTGTATCAAGCAAAGTTCCTACCCTGTGGTCAAACAAAAAATAAAGTACAAAAATTTTTGTAAAAATAACTTCACTCACCATTGGTACATGGAATGTGTGCAAGCTTATGGACAACCCAAAATCCAGTAGACCTAAAAGATGAATAGTTCTTATTGGAAAGAACACAGCAGGTATGGTATCCAAATAGCAGCCCGGAATGAAACAAGGCTGTCAAATGAAGACCAGCTTACTGAAGTCAGAGCCGGTGATGCATTTTCTGGAGTGCTTGGCATGATGAGAAGCTCCATGAAGCTGGTGTGTGTGTTGCAATCAAATCTAATCTAATCAACAAGCTTGTATGCTTGCTAAAAGAAGTGAATGACAGGCTCATGACAAGTTATTCTGAAATTCTTGTTTTTGATCAGAACAAAAGCAGAGGTCTCAAGGCAAGAAGACTATCAGAAGACTCTAAGACAACAAATCAGAGTGCTTCTGCTTGGGTCAGCAATTTATTGCTAACTTGGAGGGAAAGATGAGCCAACAGACAGTTGGCAACAGTGGAATAGAAATAGAGTGGATAAGTTTGAGACATCTGGTACACAGTACTACATTTGCTCATGTGGGCCAGAATACTTGCAAACATCAGGATTGCTCTGATGAAAATGATGGGGAAATTCAGAGCTACTAAATTAAAAATGAGAATTCCACAGGATTTACCAGCAGGATAATTTGTCTCTAGTAAGGCAGCATTTAATCCCATCAAAAGTAAAGTACAAGAGAAGCTTAGAGACACAGAATTCTTGGCTCTGTAAGTAGGCAGATGAGATTCAGCTTTCTACTGACAATAATATTCCAAAGTACTTTCATGATGCCCTGAAGGCTCTTTATGGGCCAAAGACCTTTAATGCATCTCAACTGCTCTGTGCTGACAGAGCGACATTGATTAGTGATAAGTCCAAGATCATGGAGACATGGACTGAACACTTCCATAATGTTCTTAGCAGACCATCATCAACCAATGCTGAAGCCACTGACCATATACCTCAGGTGGAAGCCAATTTCTCTCTAGCTGAACTTCCTAATGTAGAAGAAGTTTTGAAAGCCATTGGGCTCCTCTTGTATAGCAAAACACCTGGTGTTGATTCTATTCCAACAAAGAATTTAGAGAAATCTCCACAGGTTCATATGACCTGTGGTAGAGTCTTCCAAGCTCATATTGGTCTGAACAGCCATAGTAGGACACAATGATCCTTGACCTCAATATAGCGATGTCATTTTGGTTGCCTTCAAGCACAAAGGACAAAAATCAACAGACCACTCAACAAAGTAAGTGGTCTATTGCTAGGTTACATGTCAATAGAAGTTATCCCCCAGGAGAGCAAGGGTGCCTCCATTGTCCATCTCTATAAGGGAAAAGGAAATAGGTTGTCCTGTGACAATCATGGGGGGGGGTCTCTCTCTTAGTCACTGCCAGTAAGATTCTTACTAGACTCATCCTCAATTGGTTGGAAGATGATCATCTGCCCGAGGGTTCATGTGGCTTCAGAAAGTGTTGAGGAACAGTGAACATGGTGTTTGCTGTCCAACAATTCCAGGAGAAATGCCAGAAGCAGAACAGAGGTATGTACACAATGTTCACTTATCTGACCAAAGCCTGTGATGTTCTCAGTCGTGATGATTTGTGGAAGATCGTGGTGAAATTTGGTTGTCCAGAGAAGTTCATCAGTATTGTATGCCAGTTTCATGATGGCATGCTTATATGGGTTCTGGATGATGAACAATGCTCTCACACTTTCCCAGTTAACAGTGGAATAAAGCATGATGTGTACTTGCTCCCATATTTTTTAGCATGATGTTTTCAGTAATGTTGTTGGATGTCTTCAACGAGGGCAACAATGGCATCAAGGTCAGCTACCACACTGTTGGCAAATTATCGAACTTGAAAAGGCTATAGCCAAGATTAAAGTGGAGGGAGAGTTGGTGTGTGACTTTTTGTTCACAGATGATTATGCACTCAATGAAGTTTCTGAGGGTGAGATGCAACACAGTATGGATTTATTCTCTGATGCTAGTGCTGATTTTAGCCTGACAATTAACACCAAGAAAACACAGATTCTCCATCAGCTGGCACCACGCCATCTATACATGGAAACATCAATTACAGCAAAGGAAGAAATTTTGAATACTGAGGATAAGTTCAATTGCCTTGGCAGTATACTCTCTAAGGATATACACACAGATGATGAGGCTATGCACACATTGCCAGAGCTAGCTCAATGTTTGGAGGTATTAGGCTGCCTACCAAACTGAAGGCCTACAGAGCCACTGTGCTGACTTCATTGTTGTATGCCTATGAAACCTAGATAGTCTACCAGTGTCGTGTCAGAAAATGGAACTGCTTCCATTTGAATTGTGTTAGGAAGATTCTGAAGATCACTTGACAAGATAAGGTACAGAACACTGAGGTCCTTTTTCAAGACAAATTGCCAAGCATTCAGACTCTACTGCAGACAGTGCAACTATGTTGGGTCAGTCACATTGTTCCAATGTGTGTTTGCCTAAAAGACTATTTTACAGAGAATTCACATAAAGCAAGCACTCACATGGCGATCAGAAGAAGTGATACAAAAAGACACACTCAAGTTCTCTTTGAAGAACAGTGGTATTGATTGTGAGACATGAGAGACACTAGCACAGGACCATCTAGCATGGCATACCCACATCAAAGAAGGTTCTGAGTTCTATGAGCAAAGGAGAAATGGAGTAACAAAAACAAATGAATAAAAATTAAAATGAGATGCTCAAATTTAGAGACATCTTTATCCCAAACGTTCAAATGGACTACTTGTGCCTGACCAGTGCTAGAGCATTCTGAGCTCATACTGGTCTGCTCAGCCACAGTAAGATACATTGTACTTTGTCCCTGACGTCGTGGTGTCATTTTGGTCCTCTTCAGTATGAAGGACAACTGTTATCTCTCAAGGTACCTTTTAGACTGCTTTTTATTTTGTTTTTCACAAATGGAGGTAATTCCACATTCTTTTGGCTAAGAGCCTTCATCATATTTTCATATTTCACTTGGATGGAATGGCTGAGTCTTCCCCTCCACTTGAAGAAGAGTGATGAGACCTATTTGCAGACAACACATCTTCATACATCTTTAAAGTCCAAACTGTGTTTTTTCCAAATCCTTTTTTGTTTTTTTTTCATTTTCCTTTGTTTCTTATTTAATATGCATATGTTTTCTGCTCCTCCAATTTTGAAGAAAAAAAAGAAACACAAAATCTATTTAATAAATACGCAGTCAAACAAAAAAATCATATTTTTCCATATCCCAAAATGTCTCATTCTGCATCCTGAATCTATCATCTCCTGTGTAAGTAGAAGTAATCTATAATCTTGCATAAATCGTGATCAATCCTTTGGAATCATGGTTGGTCACTGAGTAGAGTTCACAAGTCTTTCAATGTTGTTTGTCTTTATATCATTATTGTTATGGTATACTCTGCATTAGGTCATTTTCAGTCTACCCAGGATTCTCTAAACCCATCCCTTTCCACATTTCCAATGGAAAGTAGAACTGTTTTTACATTTATTATATTTATATACAAGATTATTTCTTTATATAACATATTATTATATTAATTACATATCGTTATTTACATTTATACTAGATAAATTGTTCAGCCATTCTCCAAATGATAGGCATAGCCTTCTGCAAATTCTAATACTGAATGATACAGTGCTTTGTGGGAACATTTGAAAATGAGAAGGATTTGTGACTTATTATGCATGAGGTACTTTGAATTTGGGAACTCCCTTTCACATAGCAAGTTGTGACTCATCCATGACTTAGTAGAAAAATCCTAGGCAGGTGCCCAAGGTGACCAAAAGTTCTATGACTTGCTCAGAATCAGTGAACAAGATTCAATATTTGAACTCAGGTTAGCATTCAGTATACAACATTGACTCCAGTAGAGAAGAAAATGATGATGATGATTTATTATTGTGACCATGTTCCAAACTGGCAGAAAGCAATAAGTTCAGATGAAACTAGTTTGTGAAAGTGAAGGATGCACAGCCTAGTTCAGAGACACATGGCACTTCTCATGGCCTAACACGTAAGCATTTCCTGGATTTCCCTACATATGTCTTCTCTCAAAAACTCAAATAGTCCTTCTGTTAAGAGGAGTTCCACACTGAGAGATGTTAAACACTGGGAAAATAGAGAAATGCTTTTTGTATATATTTTATTTAGTATTCTTTTCCAGTTTTTATTGAATTTTCAACATTTCAGTGGTTGGTGGGAAACTCCCTTTTCATTTAAAATACAAATATTGCTAAGCTGGGTTTGCTATTTTAAAGAAGAAAACAACTTTAATTGAGGGGTAAACATTGTCTACCTTAATTTACTGGGGAAAAATTGATGGAATGAAAATAGTTGCATTAGGTTCTATAATTGTACTATTCTGAATAAACTGATTTGTGTACATGGAAAGGACCTGAGTGAAGAGCTAAGTTTTAGTTTTGTTTTGTTTTTTAAAAACTGCATGTTTTTTTCAAAATCTTCACTGATTTTGTGCTTCCTTCTTTCAAATATCAGTATCCCTCTCAATCCAACATATAAGCTTTTAAAGCTATCATTATCCCTGCTGCTAGCAGATAATCTATATCAAAACAGTTGTGCACATAAAATTCTAACTACTTCTTGGCTGTATCTCTTCTGATCCAGCTGTTTCACTGAATAGCAGTTGGTGAATGGAGAAGTGGAACATGGGTAGCCCTGAGGCTTTATTTGCTAATGTTACCCACCAGCTGCTGCTTTATGTGGTGTTAGCAGGCAAGGCCTGGAAGTATGCCAGGTGCAGCAAAAACAAGAGAAAGTAAGGAATCTCTGAAGTCCTTCCATTTACCCCTGTCTGTCATCCTTTGACACTGAACATTGTTGAGTGCTATCCCTAGGGCTCCTGTGAGACTCTGTTGGAGTTAAACTGTGAAGAGAGCTTATCCTAGCCCCTTCTGAACACACTCTTGAATGCATTTCTCTCTTATCATCCAAAGAGGACTTCTGATCCCTGCTACTAGTAGTCCTTTCAGCTTCCTATGATAAATTAGGTTGGAAAGAAAAAAAACCAATTTCATTTTTCATAGGAATAATGCTTTCTGAGTGTCTCTGAGAAGAATGTAAATGCTGATTTTTTTAAGTACCCAAATTGATTACATATTTTTGTCAGTGGTTCAATTAATATGTAAATGTATGTTACATCCAGGGATGGAGTAATCAAATTTTATTTATTATTTTTAAAAAAATCATTATCAAAAAGAAAATTAAGTTATTATTTTTCCAAACTAATTAAGAAAATTCCTTCTTTCTTATCAAAGTTTAGTAAAAATAGCCATCATTTTTCATATATGCACAACTCATCATTAGTAAATTTCACGAACCACGTAAATACAGAGCTGAAATGTATGAGAGAGGATAGTCCAACCTTCTTATTTTACAAGTGGGAAAACTGAGGCTGACAAAATTTGAGGAATTTACACAACTTCATATAGGGAATAATTGGCAGTCAAGATTTGAAAGCATGATCTGAAAGCACTCTTCCAGATATACCATGTTGACTCCCTAGGACAACTAACTTTGGATTGTGAATTAGTTGAATATCTAGACTCACCTGTAGGGAAGCGTCACAGCTTCCACAGGGATGTTCCACAGGGATTTGTTCTGGATTTGTCATATTTGTTGTTGTTTGCCCTTCATTTTTGTAAAGGACTAATAACATCACAGGGTGATGTCTTGACTTGCATGTAAAATGGATTTAAGTGAGGAACAGTTGCAAAAAAGCATCAGCTTCACTCTCTATTACAGAGTCACTGAACGCTAGTGGCAGGACAAAAGTAAAGATGTTAGTGTATGACCTTGGCATCTTTCATGTCTCACAAGCTCTAAGCACTGTACAATGTCTCCTTCAGCTGCTTTCATGGTTGTTGGAAAAAAAATTGTTCTCATCCATCCATTCAGCCAGAGGAAGCCTTCACATGCTTAGGGTAGACATCCCCCTCACTTACCAATGTTTTTGAGGCCTGTCAATTGCCCTTGATCTGGTTTAGCAGTCTGTTGAGACAGTTTTACTGGGGTGTGGTGGCTGAATATGCTACAGTTTCTTGGAGCCATAGATGAGAGTCAGGTGAACGGTGGACGAGCAGCCCTGAAAAGGGCTCAGTAAGCCCTCACACCAAAAGTATGAGGATCATTTTTATGAAGACATTTTTTAATCAAAGATGACAATACTTATCATATATGTGGATGACACAAAGTCGAGGATAATTAATTGTCCAATTGTCCAATTCCCCCACCTAGGGAAAGAGGCAGTAATGGTGCCCAGAGACTTGTGGGCAGTGAAAGAGGAGGTTAGGACAATGCTAAAGACAATGGTATTAGGGTTGGGGAAAAAGGAAAGGGAAAGGAACAAGCATTTACTAAGTGCCTACTGTGGGCCAAGCACAATGTTAAGAATACAAAGGAAGGAAAGCCGGTCCCTACCTCCAAGGGGCTCACAATCTAATGCAAGAGACCATATGCAAACAACCATGTACAAACAAATTATTTATAGAATGGATAAGAAATGATGAGCAGGCAGATTTCAGAAAAACCTAGAAAGACTTACATGAACTGATACTGACTGAGGTGAGCAGAACCAGGAGAACATTGTACACAGTTACAACAACACTGTGTGATGATCAACTATGATTGACTTAGCTGTTCTTAGCAATGCAGTGATCTAAGACAATTCCAAAAGACTCATAATGGAAAATACTACCCACATCCAGAGAAAGAACTATGGAGTTTGAATGTAGATCGAAGCATACTATTTTCTCTCTCTTTTTTTTTCTTTCTTGTGGTTTTTCTCTTTGGTTCTGATTCTTTTTTACAACATGACTAATGTGGAAATATGTTTAATATGATTGCACAGCCTATATCAGATTGCATGCCGTCATGGAGAAGCTGGGGGGGGGGAAGGAGGTGGAGAAATTTGAGAACTCAAAATCTTATAAAAATGTTGAAAACTAAAAATTAATTTACTAATTAAAATTTTAAAAAGAAGAAATAATCAACAAGGAGAAGGCACCAGAATTAAAAGGGATATCGTGAAATACTGCCTGTAAAGGGTGGGATCTTATCTGGGACTTGAAGGAAACCAGGGAAACCAGGAGTCAGAGATAAGGAGACATAGCATTTCAGGAATAAGGACAGGCAGTAAAAATTCCCAGTCTAGAGATGGGGTGTCTTGTCAGAGGAACAGCATGGACACCAGTGTTACTGGATCCACTGATGTGGATGGTGATGTATTTGATCAGTTTGTTTTTTTGTTTGTTTTTTTGGTGAGGCAATCGGGGTTAAGTGACTTGCCCAGGGTCACACAGCTAGTAAGTGTCAAGTATCTGAGACCAGATTTGAACTCAGGTCCTCCTGACTCCAAGGCCAGAGCTCTATCCACTACACCACCTAGCTGCCCCATGATCAGTATTTTTTTAAAGAGCCTACTTTGTATAAGACACTATACTAATGCTGATTAAAAAACAAAATAAAAAAATCCACAACATCAAGAAACTTACATTCTGTTTGTTCCAGGATGGGGGCAGAAAGTGTGACTAGGCTACAACATATAAACAGCTAAATATATACAAGATAAATTGAGGAAGAGGGAGGCAGCACTAACAAATGGGGGAACCAGGCAACGAGAAGGTTACACGAGCTAAACCTAAAGAAAAGCAAGACTAAGTTATAAAATTTGAAAAGAGGATTTCCAGTATGGAAGAGAGCCTGAGCAAAGGCATAAGAAGGTGGGAGATGGAATTCTGAGATTGGACAGCAGAAAATAGGCCAGTTAGACTGCACTATAAAGTAGGTAAAGGGGAATAATATGAAATAAGCCTGGAAAGGTAGACTGGAACCAAATTATCCAAAGGCTGAATGAGCTTGAGAGACAGGGACTTCCTCATTGTCACTGAAGGTCTTTGGAAACTGGCTAACCTCCAGCTGGTGGAAGTTATGGACAGAATTCATACCACATAGAGGAGTTGGGCTAAATGGCCTCTCCCTTCTAACTATTATTGTGATTGCATTCCATAGGAAAGGCTCTTTGCAAACCTTAAAGTGTTCTATAAATGAGTTATTAGTCATATTTCATCTCTGTGTGCTAAGGGGATATTTGTATTTTAAATAGTGTAAATAGCCACAGTAAAAGTAATTAGCATAACAAAGCAGGGAATAAAATTCTCTCTGGAAATTCTCAATGGAAATATCACTTTCTGGAACTGCTTACTCTTAGGAAAGATTAAAGCTTTCTGAAGAAAACACAAGCTCATGGCCACCTGAACTCCCATATAACCTGACCCTAGACATTTTTTACAATCTATTTTCTTTGCTATGATACTACTTTCCTGTGAATGCATACAGAATAGTTCCCAGGGAGCTCAGGGAATAGAGGAAGAATTACACTGGCAAGCTTCAAAATTCATGTACAAAAATTTCACAGGGTAAGATATATTTTCCCAACAATTTCTTGCATCCCTCATACATTATCCAAAGTTATGGTAAACAGAAGAATCAGAAGGAGTACATTCATTATTCATGACTCAGTTGCCGTGGTCCTGGCCACTACTTCTTTAGGACCACTACTCCTGTTTTTTTACCACAACTGAGATTTCTAGGAATAGTCGACTCAGGTAGGTACCCCCATTTTATGTGTCTGCATCCATTTCCAAGGTTAATTCTTTGTATTCCCAAAGATTCCAGGAGTAATACTAGGTTACTGTTTAGAAACTGAATGTACAGAATAACAAACCTTCCTTTTATTTAAAGGTTTGCTGTAATAATTGTAACTGAATGTTATGTTTTGCAAAGAGTATTGGTCCTGGGGTCAGGAGACCTGGATTCAATTACCTTGTGATGGTAGGAAAAATCACTTCTGTGAACAAGACCAACAGCATATTTGCAGAAATGAAGATCTGGGATAGGTGAGTGAGCTGCAGAACTGAACTTTTCTACTTGGCGAAGTAAACTAGGTCAAATGAACACTGAAATGACAAACAGCTTTATGAGCCCAATGCTTAAACTTCCTGAGCTGAATGACCAACAAGGCATTATAGATAGCTTCTTGCAAGTAAAAATGTGTTTCTTCCATATGCTGTAATGTAATGTAATGTGTCTTTTGGATCATGATTGGCCAGGCCCGTGATGGCATATAGTTTTAACCTCATAGCTGGAAGTGGCAGTTGAGCCATACCATCTCTGATTACTTCATTCCAACACTATTTGTCTCCTACTGCTGTTTTTAAATTATCAACTTCCATACTACCAAGCTTGAAACAGTGTTTCTGTGTGTTCTTGAAAATGGTTCCTCTGCTGGATTCATGAACAGTAAATAAGCATATGTACTGCAGGCAACATTTTTCTGTTAAATGCTTCGGAGAATCTGACCATTATTCCAATGTAATGACTGTCAGGAATTCTTTATTGATATCTTATCCAATGAGAATATCCCCAAGCTGAGACAATGATAACATCGAGTTCACGTTCTGGGGTGCAGGACATCTGAACGGCTTGTTCTTCAAAAGCCCTTTATTATTTGGCAAGAATTGTATATGAAGCTGCTTTGGGTTTAATTATGAGTGATAGGCAAGAAAGACTTCAGTTATATAGATCTCACTTTTTGCACCTGCATTACGAAATGCCCAGGGCAGTACTTTGTTCCCAACAGGACTCTCTAATTCTCCCTTAAAAAAGGTATTCAAATATGCTAATATCACCTGACAAGGCTTTGCTTTAAAGTCCAGAGAACTGCTTGCATAATATATCACTTTATTTTCAAAGCACTTTCAAAAGAACTGAAACAAATAAAATGACTTAGCCGGGAAATTAGTAATAGACCAATTGGCCCATCCATTAGACAAGTCCTATGGTAGCTGTAAAGTGACTTCTAGAAATTTTGCCAGGTTCTTGCATTTACATTTTGAGTAATTCAGGTCAAAAAGGTCCCTTTGGCTTTATGCTTTAGAATTTATTGTGCTGCTTTTTTTTTTCTTTTCTCTTGATGGTACCTGAGAATAACAATGAAGATAGAATGCCAAGTAAAAAGGACTGTCATCTGGCTTCATGTCAGCATGAAAAAAAATGGAAAATTGAGTTCATTTAAAAGTACTTTGATCATTAAAAATAAACTCTTATTCATCGATGCTAAATCTTAAGAGCACTAGTAGGTACCTGTCCAAAATGTGGAATTGTAAACCAGCTTGAGCCCCTCCTCATCTGAAAAAGGCCAAAAACCTGGATCGGCCAATCAAGAAAAAAGACATTTTGGCCCAGTCTGAGTTAATGTACCATAATGCTTTGCATGCTCTGAATGAACCCCAAAATTAAGCTGACTGGGAACACTCTCCTGTTTATGACTGATAAGGACCAGGAACCTTGAACCAGACACTATCTTGCTTATGTTTTATAGACACTATCCTGTTATGATGCTCGTGTGTTATGACATTCCCATGTTTATGGCTGACAAAACCCAGGCATCCTGGGGGCATCCTCTTGTACTATGGAAACTATAATTTTGACTGACATAGGCATCCTCAGTCAGGAAGGAAAGGGGTGGGGGACATTTCCCTGCTCTATGAGTATATAGTTTCCTTCAACTGGCCTTTCTTTGAGCCAGTTAATCTGACTCTCTTGCAATACATGTTTCACTAGCTCATAGACAATAAACTGCACATATATGACCTAACTTCATTTGTCTCTTTTAATACCAAACTCTGAAGGTTGGCCTATTTCCATTTGTTTCTTTTAGACCAAACTCTGAAGGCTGACCTAATTTTATTTGTCTCTTTTTAGACGAAACTCTGGAGATTGACAGAATGTACATTTAGTAGCTTTTTTGGACATAACATTATTTTTCGCTAATTTATCAGGGTCTTAAGAAGAGTTTAATTCTGTATTTATTATGGCAATTATGCAATAATCCCATATAATATGAAACACTAGAACAAAATAAAACCAAGATGGGGAAAAGTAAAGAATCCTCTTCTATTAAGCACTAACTTGGGAGAAGAAAATCTAGAAAAAAAGACCACCTTTTTCTTCCTCTAAAATGTCTGTCTGTAATTGACCTTAACATCTTTTAAAACAGTTGAATACTTAAATATTTGTGTGCAATATTTTAAAGCATGTTCAGAAAATAAGAATACAATCATATAGAGTTTCCATATTTTTGGGTGTATGCTTAAGGTAATTAACTATTAACTTTCCTCTTCCTTTATGCTTTTATGGCCATTAGAGTCATGTAGGGTCAAGGTCTCAAAACTAATCATAAAAACTACTGACTCATATTCATGCTAAGATAATAAATATTTCTTTAAAACAACTTCCAATAAATTTCATTATAAGAAGTTATTAAAAGGGTTAAAAATCTATTAAATGTCAAAGAATTTTCCTGACTGAAACTTCTAATAAAGAAACAGAATAGGTTTTCTTTTTGAATTATTTAAATCTTTGCTGACTCTGCACTGAACCATGAAATTAGAAAAGTATTATGAGAAGTGTTTTCTGGTTTTTAGGAAATTTGCAGCACACAACATATCATGCCATAGTCTTTAACTAAACTAGTTAAAGCAGTAGGTTTTTAATCCCAAATACATGGTTTCTGCTGATATAAAGGAGTCATAATTAAAATTTTGTCCTGCAACTTAAGAGATAATAAAAATCATTATTACAGTAACATATATGTCCATTTAATATTATTTGAGTTGTATGTTCTAATTTTCATTTGGACAAATACCTTCAATTTTTCTTTGATCTAGCAAAGTCCAATATTGTGGACACTCACTGAAAATAATTAGGCTTTTAATAGTAAACTCATTTTAAAGTGCTAATTGCCAATAATTTGCATTATCTGTCTTTAGCTGTCTACTTCCTACAGGGTCAATGGCATGTATAGGTTGTAGGCAAACAATGGAGGGCATAAAAGATTATATAATTCAGTATGAGTGGATCTGGGACAACATTATACATTTAGTATATTTTAATAAACATTTTATTTAATACTACAATAAAGAATGGAATACATATACCATTGCCTATTATTAATCTAATTTAAACTACTGATTGGAACATTTGTCTATCTGGCAACTTATTAAAGTAAGCTATGCCCAATAATTTCCTTTTCTTTTGACTTACTCTAGTTCTGAATACTGAATTCTTACTCCTTTCTGACCCAGAGTGTCCCCTGCTGCTTTTGGGTATTATGCAAGCAACAGTATTTGGGAATACCTGGAGCTTAGAATAGAATAGAATAGATTCCAAAAAAAAAAAATACCACTACCAGGTCACTTGAACAAAACAGGATAATAATACCAAAGTTGGTAACACTGTCAGAAAGCATGATATTTGAAAAATGGAAATAATGGTTTAATGTAACTCTCAGGACCACTGTGGTTTGTGCCAGTGGGCAATCAATAAGCACTTATTAAGCACCTACTATGTGAAAGGCAACTGGGATACAAAGATAAAAGTGAAAGAGTCCCTTCTAGAGGGGGCCAACATATACAGATATATGCTTTATGAGGTCGGGTAAGGGGCATACTCATTGAGAATTCACTCTGGTTGAACTCACAAATCATTTATTAAGCACCTACTATTTGCTAGGCATCATCCTAAGCAAGCACTGAGGATACAAAAACAAAAAAAAATCATCAACAACAGCCACTACGCTCAAGAAGATCACCATCTACTGGGGGAAGACAACATGCAAACAAATATATGTAAACCAGATGAGGGATAATCAATAGAGGTTCCATAAGGAGAAACATTTTATCTGGACCAACACTGAAGGATTGGCAATTTGGGATAGAGAGACAGACAGAGAGAGAGAGAGAGAGAGAGAGAGAGAGAGAGAGAGAGAGTATGTGTGTGTGAATTAGCCTCTGCTCTGGGCCCTTGCAAAGGGCACATATAACCTGAGGGTCCCAGTAAGTTCTCCCTAGATCTTATCACTGGGGCAGTGTTGAAGGTCATTGGTGACGAAGCAGGAACTGTCAGTTTTGTCAGGTTAAAAGGAGAAACAGCTTTCACTCTCATTCTTTCTTTCCATATTCTCGATATGTGGCCTAGGACTCTGAAACTGTCTATTGCTCTTATATGGAGGGGTGGATTTCACTCCCTTTCCCTCAGCAACAAGTCTGCAGCTGCCTCTTCTTCATGTTTCTTTCCCTCTGAGAATAGTGGATTTAAGCTCTCCTCAATTCCTATATTATGAAGTAAAGGTATGAAGCCATTAAGAGGTGTGGGTCCTGGATGCTCAACTAAGATCTCACTCGAGAGGACTGCCATAGCCAGGAGGCTGAGCCACGAACAGCTGCCAAACCAGAAGATATGGACCTTAAGGGAACTACTGGGGTGAGAAGTTGGCTAGACTTGAAGTGTGAAAACGAAATCTGGTCAGCACTGCCAGCAGGTGATGAGTTTCTATGAATCTTCTGAGTGCCTCAAGTGTTTTTATATTTGCTCATGGGCTCCTGGGAATCCATTGTGATATATTATTTTTTCATGTTTTAAGTATTTCTCAATATGCACTTAACTAGTCTTCTGTGTTTTAGGAACTTCATTCGTGGAAGAGGAAATACAGTAAATAGGTGTACTATACCTGTTATCTCCCATTTTGCATAATGTGTATATTTTCTAGCTTGTTAATTCCTTTGGGAAGACTCCAGAAACAAGCAATTGTTGAGTTTTGTTTTAAAAATTTTCTCTGGACTTCTGCTGTGGGGTAGGGGCATAATGAGCCAGAGAATAGGAGAACAGGCTTGACATGAAGTAATGGGGAGAGGACACTAACAGCCAGAAGTATTAGGAAATGTTTCTCGTAGAAAGTAGAGCACGTGCTGTGTCCTGAAGGGAACTTGAGAGGTAACTTAAAGAAGCAAAGGTGAGAAGAGGGTGCACTCCAGGCACTGAGGACAGCCAGGGGAAAGACACAGAGATGGGAAACGGAGTGCCATATAGGAAAAACACTAAGCTGGCCAATTTTACTCAGCTATAAAGTGAAGAGATACAGGAAAATTAGGTTGGGGTTTGGTGGAGAAGTTTTAAGTAAAACACAATTTACATTTGCTTCAAGATCTAATAGGAAGCCATTGATTTCACTGAGTAGGGCAGTGACATGATTACATACATGCTTTATATTCTCTTAAACATGATGAGGAAGAACATGGAGATAGGTCTGTAGTACAATCTAGACTAGGACAAGTGACTAGGATGAAGTCATAGGAAATATGGCTGTCACAACTGCAAATGCATGAAGTTTAGCTAATATGCTGAATGACATACCATTCAAAGTGATCTCAACAATCTGAATTGAGAGAGGTAAATTTACATTTTGACTAAAAAAAACCCTACAAGTACAGTATGAGGGAGGCAAGGCTAGAGAACAATTCCTGTAGAAGAGTTTAAGAAGAGGATTAAGTGGGTGGCAAGAAAAAAACAGCCACATTCTTCACAGAATAGAATGGAAGCCAAGAAAACAACATCAGGCCCTACATTAAGAAAGGCAAAGTGTCCAAAACCATTTAAGTGATCCTTTCAATGCACTTTTTCCCGATCAGACCACATCTGGAGAGTTTAGGTGTCATATCAGGAAAGATGTTGACAAGCTAGAGAGAATCTGAAAAAAGACAATCATGATTCTAAAGGGCTTCAAGATGCTGTCACATGAATATTGGCTGAAAGACCTGGTGATGTTTAGCCTGAAGAAAAGAAAACTGGATGGGGATGGGGCACCACAGCTGTGTTCAAGTATCTGAAGGGGTGTCATGTGGAAGAAGAATTAGACATGTGAAGGGTGTGGTTGCTTCTAGACTGTGTTTCCACCCCAAAAGGCAGAACTAAAAGCAACTGGGGGAAGCTACAGAGAAGGAGGTTTTGTCCATATGTAAGGAAAAATTTCTAACACTAAGAGCCCATCAAGCAAAGGTTGGATGACCCCCTACAAAGAATGCTACAGAAGGGATTCTTCCAAAGTGTATGGTTTGGATGGGATTCCCTCTGAGGGTCCCTTCTACCTCAGAATCGCTGGGATTATACTTTGAAAAAAATCAATAAATAGATGACATTAAAATAGAATAATTATTCATGTTCTCAAATATTTATAAAATCAGTTTAACCATAAATAAAAATAATTATACCATACAACTAGGTTATTATATACATACATGCACACACACATACATACACTCACACACACATGTGTACACATATGCACACACAGGGAATGCAGATGAAAAACAATCAAAATACTTCAGGTTGGGGAGCTGACAATTTATTAAATAAGCATTTTATGCCTTGAGCCATACAGTATATACAAAATATACCTACAGTTCTGTTGTTTTGAAATAATGGGATTGAAAATCTCCATCATTTGGATACCACACCATTTGAGAGAATATCTTTAAAACTATACCTTGCGTTATGAGTCTACGGTACATTTCATATGGGTTCCCACCCAGGAGAATGTAAGTTTCTTTAGAGCAAGGACTATATATATTTTCTATCTTCATACTCTTAGTACTTATCACAGTGTCTTACACGTAGTAGGCACTTGATAAATTGAATTTAATCTATTTAACTCAATTAATTAAAATAGATTAAAAGTTGAATTTGAACTTCTAAATTTATTATTCTAGTGGGAAGTAATACCTATCAAATGATCTAAGATTTAATATTATATTACAGAATATCTTACAAATGTATGTCTAGCCTTCACAACTCTGATCAATGTAATGAGGCACTTGACTCCAGAGGACTGATGAAGCATATTTATTACTTCCTGAAAGAGGTGATGGATTAGATGTACAAAATGAGACATGAATTTTTGGATCTGTTTGCAGCTATTTTGCTTTCTTGTGCTTATAGCCAGGGAGGGCTTCATTCATTCATTCATTTATCTATCTATCTGTTTGTTTATGGAAGGGGTCCAGAGATGGTGATGCTTTCAAAAGGAGGTCATTAAATTTTTTTTTTAAATTCACAGAAGGAAATGGAAGGAAGGTAGGGGGAGAGACGAACTAGTAGGACAGCTTTGAAATGAACTACTGAATTTTTTATAAACTTTACTTTTAAAAAATCAAGCTTTTTGTCTTTGTTTATGTTTAAAATATTTCAATGACCCTTTTTTGGATGTAATAGAATATTAATGTGCATAAAATGATGAAGGGAATGGTTTAAGAAAAACTTGGGACTCTGAAATGTGGCAGAGTGAAGGGAAGAGAATTAGAAGAGAAATTTATACCATAACAACATTATCAAAATGAAAGTTTGAAAGATTTAAGGACTCTTAGTTAATGCAATTAATTAATGCAATGATCAGTCATGATCCCAGAGGACATATGAGGAAGAAAACTTACCCAGCTCCAGACAGAGAAGTAATGGACTAAATATGCAGAATGAGACACATATTTGTGGATATGGCAACTGTGAGATTTTGTTTTTGCTTGACTATGCATATTTGTTATAAGGATTTTTTAAACAATTTTCCCCCCAGCGGACAGGGGGTGAGGAGAGAAATATGAAAGATAAAATAAACATTTGTTATTTTTAAAACAAATTAAAGAAAAACACAAGCTGTACCCAAGAGATTTAGTTTTGTTAAGCAATCCTCTTTGTCTGCTCTTTGTAAGTGAAAATATTCATATCTGTCAAAGTCCAAGTGACAAAAAATAAAAATAAAACAAATATGGATCTAGTACTGAAGAACATTCTTCACTGACTTCTAAAATAGCTTTGTTGATATCTTACCACTAGCTGGTGTCTTGCTTTAGACAAAAATGTGGACGATTTTGGTCTGGGTTTGCACATAGCCACCAACAAACATTTTGGTCAACAATTTTTATCTTTGTTTCAGTATATGGCTACATGGCAGCACCAAAATAATAAAATGTTCTTGTGGCTGGATTTTTCTGGGCCTTTAGCAAGCGGCAGACCATCATAGGAGTGCATAACTGAAAGTGCTTTGTGCTTAGTACTGAGTTAAGCGCTACATTTACAAAGCCGTAAAATCCTGTCCAAAAGACCTGAGTGGTATTTCCACAATCACTACTCCACCTCTGAGGAAGTTCCATCTCCAAGACAATTGGGGAGCAAAGCCCAGGAGTACATGCCAGAGGATTAAATAGAAAATTGGTCAGACTAATTTGCCTAAAAAATTGCAGAGCTGACATGGTTTGCCAGAGCTGAAATGAAATTTTTTGTGTACCTTAGCAACTACTGAAAACTAACTCCACAAGGTATTCTTCTGAATCTCCGTCCCCATCGAAAATATCATTAGGCTGTTATTGTAGATGCAACTTTTAAAAAAGTTCAATGCTGTACTTCTTAACATAGATGCAAAGCTATATTTTCGTCCTTCCCCTCTCCAAAGGGTTTTTCTATAACACCAGATAGAGCTATTTGCTGTTTATTGGGCAAACTGAGGGTTTCCCCATATTTTTTCACTTCTAAAGTAATAGAGAATTGGGGCAACTGTTGGGATGTTAGTCTTAAAAACATAGAGGAGGAAAAAAAAGTCAGTGTGTGGACAATCTCCAAGAAAAATTCTAAGCTTCTTAAATATTTTACAAAGTATATCAATGAGTTGGTGCACAGGATAATACTGAATTACTACCTTTTTTCTGTGAACAAATGCATTTATTTAATGATGATAATGAAAATGATCCTTCAATGAGGTTCTACTCCAAGGTGGATATGACTTGAGTTCTTAAAGGTCACAGGAAAAGAGTATACGTTTTGAAAGACTCTACCAAGTTGGAAGAGGACTGAATGTAGAACAGGCCACAGGATGTCCATGCCTATCATCTTAGGACCTGTGAAGTTGACTAAGGTGACACAAATAATCAGATGGTTAATGATTTTTAGGGAGGTATACAAATTCAAAGCCATGAATACCCTCTACTAGGACTAAGACATGGATGGCTTCTTTTCATTTCAATTCTCCAAGTGTTTATTAAGTGGCTACTACCTGCCAGGCACTGTGAGACGTGTTTTGGGGTGTTTTATTATCCTCATTTTACAGTTGAGGTAACTGAAGCAACAGAAGTTAAGTGACTTGCCCAGGGTCATACAATTACTGAGAGTTTGAGGGTGGATTTCCCAGAGCTCTATTCACTGTGCTACAGCTGCCTCTCTGAGACACAACGGCAAAAATAAAAGTTTCTAGATTTAAAGAGTTTACATTTTATTAGAATAAATAACATATTCACAAATAAGGATTGTAAGAGAAAAATTGATGAGGGAAATGACTGGGAGGTGGGCCAGAGATCAGAGAAAGCTTGTCAGAGGAGGTGGTACCGGAAGTGAATCTTGAGATTTGGAGATGAGGAGGGAATGCATTCCAGGCAGGGAGGACCTCTTGTACAAATGTATTCATGAAACAGAGTGTCTAGTTTGGGGAACAGCTTGTGGCCCAGTTTGACTAAAACTTAGATTTTCTGTATAGGTATGAAAATTTGGTGATCTCCTCAAATTCCATGGATTCAATGATCATTTCTATGGAGATGATTCCCAGATTTATATATCTAGCCCTAGTCTCTCACCTGAGCTCCAGCATTCTATCACAAACTGTGTCTTAGATAACGTAGAAACATGTTCTTTTGGCATCTGAAACTCTTGGAGCCAAAACAGAATTCATTGTATTTTCCCCTCCAAATCCACTCTTCCCAATTTCCTAGTTATTGCCATTGAGGATGCCATTATCCTTCCAGTCACCCAGATTCACAACTTCCATGTAGTTCTCCATCCCCCATTCTCGCTCATATAACCAGTCAGTTGCAAAACACTCATTTTCGCTATCACAATTTTTCTTATACATGCCTCCTTTTCTCTTTTCACACCGCCTCCATCCTAGTTCATGCCCTCATCACCTACCTCTCACCTGAAAGTAGCCTTCTCATTGGACTCCCTGTCTCAAGTCTTTCCCCCTACTCCATTCAATCCTCCAAATAGCAAGTGATTTTCCTAAATTTCTTTGAAAATTCAGCTTAAATTCTACTGTAAGAGGCCTTTTTTGGTCTTCCCAACTGTTAGTGCTTTCCTCTCTGAGGCTACCTTCTATCTACCCTGGATGTATCTTTTGTGTATGTGCCATTTCTCCCATTAGTAACATAGGCTCTTTGAAGGAAAGAACATTTTTGCTTTTCCTTTGTATCCTCAACAACTGTCACAGTGCCTGACACATGACATGGGCTTAATAAATGGGTTGTTTGATTTACTGCTAGATTTCTAACTCTAGAAAGAGTTGTGGGCACTCACTGCTTCTGCATCCCTTACTACTCTTTCACTCCAAACAATCTGGCTTCCATATCTATCAACCTACTGAAACTGTTCTTTTAGTGACCGCCTAAATAGAAAATCCAACACCTTTTTTGCGGTCTTTATTATTTCTTCTTTACAGAATGTGAAAATGATAGCCACTTCCTTTTTTTGGAAATCTTTCCTCCCTTGAGATAGGTAGGTCACCGGCATTTATTAAGTACTCAATATATGCCAGGCACTGTGCTAAGCACTGGGGATGCAGCTAGAAGCAAACGGAGAGATAGTCCCTGACCTTAAAAAGCTTACGTTCTAATTGGGGTAGACAACACATAAAAGAAGGGTAGATTTGGGCATAAGGGACACTCAGGTGGAGGTGTGATGGCAAAGTACATAGAGTCAGAAGCACAGCCAGGAGAGGAATGAAGTTGTACTGGATCATTCCCCAAATGGAGGCACTGAAAGGAACTCATCCATAAGAGAACGGGATTAAACATGGCTCACATTCTTTTGCCTTTGTTTTTCCTGTTTTTTATGCTTGGACTACATGCTATGCCCCCCATTCTCTCTTCCTTCCAATTTTCTTCTTCTCTCTCTATACAAAAAACTTATCTTCAGGATCCAACTCAAATTCTGTCTTTTTACTGGCACCTTTTTGGAATCCTGTCTCCCTCCCTACCCAGAAGTAATTTTATCTTCCTCTAAAATACCATACATTTTAAAAATCTCTTTTACTGGTCTTTTTCATACTTTGACTTACAATATAGTTATTCTGTCTACTTGTCTCATACCAACATCAAGACTGTGAGCTGCCTGAGGGCAGAGACCATGTCTTATTCAACTTCATATTTCCTAGAGCACATATCCCCCCAGCATCTTAAATACAGTGGGCATGCAATAAATATTTGTTGAATTGCACATTTCATAATTCTCCATTGGTATAAAAGAGTTAATAAAATGTCTTGAGCTAAAGATATGACCCTGGCATGTCTGAGGAGAGTTTGGCTCAGCACATTTGATCACCCAGGGTCCTTCACATACTATGTCAACACATTCTGCTATGTGGTCAAATATAAGATAGGGCCAACATCAATATAAGGCATTAAGCATTTCAGAATGTTGACAAGAGAAATTTATGAGTTAGGACAATAAATTGTAAAAAATGATTTCTGAAGGAATGAAGACTGAAAGACAGAACATGGGAGAGGAATGTATGAAAATGGCAATAGAGATGTTTTAGAATAAATCATCAGAAAAGCTGGAAAACCCCAAGGACACTTTTCACGAGTCCAACAAATTTCCTTATTTAAATTGTCCATAATAGTGTTTGACATCTTATTCATGGACTTATAGATTCACCAAATAATAGAGCTAGGAGAGATATTAGGGCTAATCTAATGTCCTCATTGTACACATGATCAAATCAAGGTCTAGAAAGATTAAATGACTTTTCCAAAGACAGAGAACTAGAAACTAAGTGTCAGAGACAATAATAATAGCTAGCATTTATGTAGCACTTTAAAGGTTGCAAAGTACCTTACAGATATCATCTCATTTGATCCTCAAAACAGTCCTAGGAGGTAGGTGGTATTATTATCCCCATTTTATAGATAAAGAAACTGAGGCAGTTAGAAGTTTAAGTGACTTATCCAAGGTCACAAAACTAGTAAATATTTGAGTCCAGATATGAATTCAAATCTTCCTGACTCCAGGTTTAGAGCTCTACTGCACCACCTGGATACCTCAAAACAGTGTATTAAAGTGCCTACAAAACCTGACACTGAAAATGACATGGTCTGTTAGTCAAGGTCAATTACCTTGAAATAACAGGCCAATTACCTTGACTTCTTATCAAACAGAAAAGCAGTTAAAGGTTAGTCTTCCTCATGAAAGGAACATTAAAAGAAAAGTCTCAGTTCTGTATATCATTGATACCAAAGACATAGTTTTGACTCCTGTACTAGATACTCCAGGAGAGAGAAGCGATTGGGTGATTACACAATTTGTATTTAATTAGACATCTGTTAGATGATCCACCATTTGCCCACTCAAAATGAACAAGGAGGAAGAAGTTTCACTGAAAAGAAATCTGTTCATTGTATTGCACAGATAGTGCCCCTAAGACAGGCTTGCCCCACCCCTCCCATTTGTGTGACAGTGAAGGAGAAGACATTGACTTCCCTAACTGGACTTCTGCTTGCTTCCTGTAAAGATCCCTTTGCATTGCCATTTGAAGGAACCCCTCAGAGGGATAGAGAAAAACTTCCTCTAGACTGTTCCATTGGTCTTTTTCTCTCCTTAGTGCTCCCTCATGAGGTAGACTCTCTACTTGCTTGTCTAGCTGCCAGAAGTTCACTGAGAAAAGAGTATTTCCACTCCATCATCTCTGTAAGTGCAGAGGCTAGGGAATCCCTGAATACCTTGTACTTTTGAAAGGGACATCCAACTTGAATGCCAGAAAGCTTTTCTCATCATGATGGATGAGGGCCTATTGTGGGCCAAGTGTGACAAGAGTCCTAAGCTATATCACTAATCATCCTAAAAGCTAACAAACTTAAGTTTTCATTTTACCTGGCTGGTGAATAGACTATTACACACGGCTTCTTGAGCTGGATTCTAGTTCCATCCCACTCCAGTCTCAGAGTCCTGAAGATCTGTTAAAGCAGCCCCCTGATCTATGACATCCTCCTACCCCCAAATTGGAAAACGAGTCCCTACAGAAATAGGGAAAAATAGATTTCAAGATATGGTGGAAAAATCTACTGAGTAGGGGAAGAGAATGTGTGAAGGGTCTGCTCATGAGAGCTTTGTATTCACCAATGTAATCTTGGTATCTGGATTTGTCTTAGCAGAGATACAAACTAAAAGAGAAAGTTCTATTTTACATTTCTCTTCTTATGGAGAGGAAGGAATTTTTAGTTCAGGGAATCCACAGGTTCTGGAGAATTATTTATAAAGGTTTTTATTTTATAAAATTCAACTTAACCAAGAACATTTTTAAAAAAAATACCATCTACTTTAGATTTATGATCTTATGCAACACTTATCAGAAGATGAAAAAAATTACAAGTAACAAAAAGTATGGTATCACAACATTGAAAAGTTTGAGAATGCTGAATTACCTAATGCTTAATTATTTTTGGCAAGCGATTCCAGGATATTCTTGGGGATTATGACTAACCATTCTTTCTGGAAGACTGACTAAATATGGGCCAAGAACAAAAAGAAGAATCTATATTTGGTTTTGACTGTACTTCATTTAACCATATATTCTGTTGACAGTTTGTCAAAGGACAACAAGCAGTTATTTGATTATACGAAGACTCTGGCACAATCCACAATCCATAAACCATAATCTTCCTTTCCAATCTTATCTCACAGTATTTCTCTTCATCGTCAATTTTTGAGGCAAATTGGATTATTGGTCATCTTTAATTCTTATCAAAGGCCTCTCCTATCTTTTGCCTTTGCTTTTGTTGTTGCCATGCTGGATTTGAACTCCTTCCCTTGGGCTCTCCCTCCTAGTCTCTGCCTCCTAGCTTTGCTGGGCTTCCTTCAAGTCTCAGCTAAAATCTCATATGTTATAAGAAAACTCTTCTGATCCCACTTAACGCCAGAGCCTTCCTATGGAGATTTTATTCAATTTATCATATCTATCTATTTATATTATCTTTATAGAGATGCAAAGAAACACAAAAGCAATCCTTTCCCTCATGGAGCCCACAATCTAACATGCAACATATATAAATACATATGCCTATACATATGTTAACACATGTTATGTTAGATTGTAGATGTGCACATCTAGATCTATATAAACACATGCATGTATGCATGTGTATGTGTTTATATACTTTTTTGTTGTTCTGCTGGTACAATATTACAAAGTTGTTTTCTTGCTGTTTCCCCCATTAGACTATGAGCTCCTCAGCACACAGCAGCAGATAATAAATACTTGTTGACGGCCTGCCTGTTCTGTACCTCTCTTCTGCACTTATCCCATTCACTTCTATCACAATTATTTGTGTACACATCTCTTTCCTCTATTAGAATGAAAGCCTCCTAAAGGCAGGGTCTGTGTCACATAGAACTTTGTATCCCTAGCAACTAGCATAATCCCTCAAACACAGATGATTATTTAATCTTCACTAAATTAAACTGCATTTATAATCCCTTTCAGACATGTTTATTGTTGCTTTGGGACTCCACAGACTTAAACAAAATGCCTTTCACTGGCTGCCTTTGTCACTGATTTCTGGTAATGGATTTAGAACGAGCCCGTGAAGACAAGAGACCAGAGACAATTTACTATGGATAGGTTTCATTTTTTTTTTTTTAATATAGCGGGAAGGTAAGTCTACTGGATAAAGACTATGCTAATATCTTGGCAGTAAGCTGAAAAAGGAAAATGATACTGAAAAACCTAACTACCTCAGTATAATGAAATAATATTTGATACCTACTATGTCACTATCTTTAAATGCTAGGAGACAAAGATTTTAAAAAATTAATTGGTATTTTTTCCTCCAATTACATATCACGAAAATTTTTAGCATTCATTTTTACAAGATTTTGACTTCCAAATTTTTCTCCCTCCCTCCCCTCCCTTCATCTGAAAATGGTAGGGAGTTTGATACAGTTTATACATATGCTATCAGGTAAAACACATGTACACATTCATCATAGTTGTGGAAGAATAAACAGATGAAAAGGAAATAAATCTGTGAGAAAGAAGAAAGTAAGTGAAAAAAACATGTTTTGATCTGCATTCTGAGTCCATCAGTTCTTTATCTGGATATGGATAGCATTTTCCTTCATAAGTCCTTTGCACTTGTCTTGGAACATTGTGTTGATGAGAAGAGCTGAGTCATTCATTGTTGACCATCACACAATGTTGCTGATACTGTGTACAATGTTTTCCTGGTTCTACTCATTTCATTTTGCATCAGTTTGTATAAGTCTTTCCAGTTTTTTCTGAAATTTGCCTGCTCATCATTTCTTACTGCACAATAATATTCCATTACATTCCTATACCACAGCTGGTTCAGCCATTCCCCAATTGATGGGCATCCCCTCAGTTTCCAATATTTTGCCACCACAAAAAGGGCTGCTATAAATATTTTTGTACATGTAGGTCCTTTTCCCTTTTTTATGATCTCTGTGGGATACAGACTTAGCAGTGATATTTCTAGATCAAAGGGTATGCACAGTTTGGTTGCCCTTTAGCCATAGTTCCAAATTGCTCTCCAGACTGGTTGTATCAGTTCACACCTCCACTTACAGTGCATTAGTGTCCCAATTTTCCTATATCCTCTTCAACAGTTATTATTTTCCTTTTTTGTCATATTAGCTAATCTGATTGGTGTAAGGAGGTATTTCAGAGTTGTTTTAATTTGCATTTCTCTGATCAAAAGTGATTTAGAGGCTTCTTCATAAACCTATAGATAGTTCGATCATATATCAATTGGGGAATGGCTTGTACTCTCATAAGTTTGACTCAGTTTTCTATATATTTGAGAAACGACGCCTTTATCCGAGACACTTGCAGTAAAGATTGTTTCCCAGCTTTCTTCTTTCCTTCTAATCTTGGTTGCATGGGTTTTGTTTGTACAAAAGCTTTTCAACTTAATATGATCAAAATTATTTATTCTACATTTCACAGTGCTCTCTATCTTGTTTGGTCATGAATTTTTCCTCTCCCTACAGATCTGACAGGTAGTCTATGCCTTGCTCTTCCAATTTGCTTCATTGTCTATGGTACCTTTTAGCAAAATGTAGTTACTTTCTTTATCTCTTTTAATTAGGTCTATTTTTGCTTTTGCTTTAAGATCAGGATTGTTTCCGCTGCTTTTTTTTTTCTTACTTCAGCTCAAGCATAATAGATTCTCCTCCAGTCCATTATCTTTACCTTGTGTCTCTCTACTTCAGATGTGTCTCTTGTAAGCAACATATAGTAGGATTCGGGTTTTTTACCTACTCTGGTATTCTCTTCCATTTTATGGGAGAATTCATCCCACTCATATTCATAGTTATGATTACTATCTGTGTATTTCCCTCCATCCTATTCATCCTCCTGTTTGTCCTCTCTCTCCTTTCACCTTTTTCCACCTCACCACTGTTTTGCTTCTGTCTACCACTTTCTTTGATCTGCCCTCCCTTATGTCAGTCCCTACCCCCACCCCACATCCCCTTTACTTAATCTTCTCCTCTCCTACTTCCCTGTCGGGTAAGATAAATTTCTATAGTCAACTGATCGTGTTTATGATTTCCTCTCTGAGCCAATACTGATGAGAATTAAGGTTCAAGTGATGCCTATCATCCACCCTTCCAACCTCCCCTTCACTGTAAAAGGTCTTTTTCACCTCTTTGTGAAATAATTTGTCCCATTCTACCTCTCCGTTCTTTCTGCACCCTTTGTACTTCTCTCTCATCCCTTAATTTTTTATGTCATTCTCCCAAATTTATCCTATACCCATAATGTCTGTCTATATATATTCCTTCTATCTGTACTGTTAGTGACACAAGTTTTAAGAGTTACAAGTATCACCTTCCCATGTACGGTTGTAAACAGTTTAGCTCTATTGAATCCCTTATCTTTTCTTTTCCTTTTTTAACTGTTTCTTTAGGGTTTTAACCACAGGTGTTTTGACATTGTTGTCCTCTTCTGAGTTTGTGTCATGGCCTTCCCCATCACCACAACAAATTTTTTTTGTTATTGTTGTTGTTTTCTGCATAGCTTGGGGGGGTGGCTTTTTCCTTTATTTTGAATTTGAGCTCTGCTACCAGAGTGTAAGGGGTACTGTCTCTGGCTTCTTGTGCTAACGGCCACAGGCCCTGACTGTTTAACTGGTGCTGAACTGATGTCGCCCTGAGGCCCATGGGGGACTCTCTTGTCTGGTGCTGTGCTGAGGGTGTGGGGTGGTGTTTGGCTGCTGTTGTTGGAAGCCATAGGGATCTGGCAGCTTAGCTAGTCCTGAGCTGGGGTCCTAGTGGTGGTGTTTGGTATCTGTTGAGGCATGACGTAGTGTTTCCACATTTCCCCATGGCTACACTGAAGCACCTGGTGGTCTGGCCACTAGAGGCTGCCTGTTTGCCCAGGGCTACACTGAAGCATGGCAGGGGCAGTGCTGGCTGGCTGCTCCCTGTTTGCTTAGGCACCCATAGGGCAGGCATCTATCTGTTTGCCCAGGGCTGTGCTGAAGCATGTGGAGATACTGCAGCTTGGAAGATGCTTATTTGCTGGGGGCCACCCTGAAGCATGTGGTGATTCTGGAAGCTGGTGTCTGCCGGGTCCCTTGACTATGCTAAGGTACATATGGGGGGGGGAGGCCCTGGTGTTGGCATTTGCCAGCTCCACCACACTGGGGCTCAGGATCTTCCACTGGTTTGCTGAGGTGGGGCTTACTCCTAGCTTGCTGGGACGCTTCCTCTGCACTCCCCTTTCACCTGAGTGAAACGGACCTTTTTTGCTGATCGTCCAAGTTTCTTGGGCTAAAAGATTGTTTTACCCTGTCTTTTCCTTAGTTCTGCTGTTCCAAGATTTGTTTTGGGGCTATATTTTATGGTTGTTTGGAGATGAATATGGGAGAGCTGCAGTGGTTTACTGCTTATATCTTGGCTCGCGGAAGTTGGGAGACAAAGATTAAAAAGACATGGTCCTTCTTCTCATGGAGGAGTTTTTAATCTACTACTACACAACACAAATAATTGTAAATAATCATAATGTAAAATAGATTTTGGTGAGTAGATAAAAGTGTTCCATGAGATCTTCGGGGTGGGGGGTGAGGAACTTGGTAGGAAGATCAGGGAAGTAGGGAGGTGGTAACTGATCTGAATTTTGAAGGAAGGACAGATTTTCCAAAATCAGAAGATGGAGAGGTGGCCATACAGGTAGTAGCTATTGGACAAGGAATAATGGCTAGGATAGGCAGGTCATTCCAAGTATAAGTAACAGAGTGAAAAAATGGAAAAGGCATTTTCATGGGAAAGGAGAAAGAGGAAGGCATAATTCATGAGCATGTAGACACTGCTGGGATATATACAGGATATACTAAGTAGTGCAGCTTGGCAAGATTGTATAAGAAAGGATAAAGAACAATGTGAGTTAAAGGTAGATGGTAGGGTAATAGAGAATTATGAAGGACTTTGAGTTTGGACCCACCATTTTACAAATTTCTCATTTATAGAGATATACATAAGCTACTTTTCTTTTTCATCCCTAATGCTTTCTGTCATCCAATTTCTTATAAGTTGCATCTGATCTCAAGGGCTTTTCTAGGCTAAAAACTTGGATATACCATCTGGCCTATGCTGGCTGTCTCTGGAAGAGTGTTTTCATCTCAAAATGGTAAAACAACCAAAAGACAAGTTTATCTTCTTTGTATGTAAGGTTATTAAAAAGTAACAATTTTAAAACTTTGTGGGTCTGCACTAGAATAACTCAAGCAAGAGCTATTGTTATGTATTTGCTATTGTTTTGTGGCTCAACCATAGCCCTAGGGCCAGTTCATTTTTTTTTCTGCCTTAATTAACTAAATGGGTCCAGAACTTACTGTCCTGAAAACAATCAAAACAACTCCATGAAGTATTCATTTTTCCTACTTTGGGGGGAGGGAAAGAGGATAAACCTTTATAATTATTCTTCATGGATCTTTGTAAATATGAATTAGATTAATACAAATGAAGTCTTCTATATCCTTAGCTTTAGTAGGATTTGTAGATATAAGTATAGCAACATATAAAAATGTTGGCAAGTTCTATATCAATAATTGGTGTGGTAGGAGCAAATTACACTCTCTGAGAGGGATAATCTCAACAAGAACTGACAATTTGCACGTTTTCTTTTATTAACATGAATTACACTACTAGAAGATTGAGAAGACCTTAGGAAAGACCCAAGCTCCAGGGGCAGAGGTCTGGTCTCACTGAAGTGCTAATACTTCCAGGCAGATTCTGCTGAATCAACAAACAAAAAGCCCTGGAGGCAGCTTGGTCAGGTGCAGTAGGGGCAACAGACTCAGCTTATGGAACTTTCACCTCATAGACAGTGTCGTGGTCTGATATCTGAACCGGGGAAGACTGAAGGACCCTGTGCTGTCACGGGAAGCCGGGCCCAGTTGTGCTGACCAGACGTGATTCCAGGCAGTGACAGTGAGGGAGTGCAGCACCAGAAGGGTAGGGACCCTGATGGCTATGGGAACTGGCAGGAGAGCAGAGTCCCTGGTTTCGGTTCCAGGGCAGAGAGGTAAACTGAAGTTTGTAGTGACCACAGGGTTCAAGAGCTGTTGTGGTGACAGCATAGATGGGGACCCTAGCTGTAACTCAAGGGTAGTGAGGAGTGCCTGAGAGTGGGCCCTCAGACAGATCTCATATAACAACAATAAGAAAAGCCTGAAACTTAAAGCACCATCCACTACAATTCAAGACTAGAACATGACTGTAATAATAATAAGCCACAAAAGTAATAATAATAATCATGAGTAAGCAAAGGAGAAAGAACACAATAGACAGTTACTATGGGGATAGAGAAGATCTGGGTTCATACTCAGAAGACAACAGTGAAGTTTAAAAAAGCCAATCCTACTTCAAAGAAAAATGTCAAATAGTCATAAGCCAGAAAAGAGTCCTAGGAAGAACTTAAAAGGACTTTAAAAATCAAATAAGAGAACGTGAGGAAAAATTAGGAAATAAATAAGAGCAATCCAAGAAAATCAAGAAAAGTCAACCAACTGGAAAAAGAGATCCAAAAACTTAAGGAAGAAAATAACTCTTTAAATGCTAGAACTGGGCAATGGGAAGCTAATGATGTCATAAGACACAAGAAATAATAAAATGAAAAGAATGAAAATTAGAAGAAAATGTGAAACATCTCATTAGAAAAACAACTGATCAAGAGAACAGACTGAGGAGAGATATAAAAAGTGTTGGACTATCTGAAAAATATATCATTTTTTTAAAAAGTCTAGCTATGATATTACAAGAAATTATTAAGGAAGATTGCCCTGAAGTTCTAGAATGAGAATAAAATATAAAGAGAAAAAAAAAATCCATCAATTACCACCCAAAAGAGATCCCAAAGATGAAAACTCACAGGAAGATTATAACCAAGTTTCAAACATCCCAGGTTAAGAAGAAAATAATAGAAGCAACAAGAAAAAAAAAACAATTTAAATACTGTGGAGCTACAGTTAGGATAACACAAAATCTTGCAGCTTCTACAATAAAAGACCAAAGGATATTGAATATTATATTTCGAAGACCAAAGGAGCTGGGTTTGCAACCAAGAATAACTTACCCAGCAAAGTTGGTTATAATCCTGAATGGAAAAAAATGGATATTTAATGAATTGAAAGATTTCATAAGTCTTTCTTAAGAGTACAGATAACATTTTTCCATATAAAAAGTAAACAGACCTTATTGAGTCCCTTATAGTTGGTCTTTAATGTTTACCTTATGTTTCTCCTTAATCTTATATGAAGATTTTTTCCATTCAAGATTATACTCAGCTTTGCTGGGTAAGAGAAGGGATTCTTAAAAAGGATAGAGATTAGGGAGGTAGTGTCATTAAAAGTAAATCAGACTTGTTAGGAGGGATAGAATAAAAAGAGAAAGTAACAAGGATAATAGGAAAAATAGGATGGAAGGAAATACACAACCAGTAATTATAACTTTGAATGTAAATGGGATGAACTCACTCATTAAAAATAGAAATGAATAGCAGAATGGATTAAAAATTAGAATCTGACAATATGATCTTTACAAGAAACAAATTTAAAAATGAGAGATATATACACAGAGTTAAAATAAAGGGCTGGAGTAGAATTTACTATACTTCAGCTGAAGTAAAAAAAAAGCAGAGGTAGAAAACATAATCTTAGACAAAGTTAAGACTATAAGAAATTTAATTAAAAGAGATAAAACAGGTATTTCTATGTTACTTTGTCCAACACCGTAAGATTCACATGACTGCTCTTTACTAATAACCATTAGATGTTGGCAAAATTTGGTAGATAAAAGAAATCATAGGACTTGAATGTTGGGAAGTGAACAGAGTAGAGGTATAGCTCAGCTTACAACAGTCATGAATATGAAGGGCATGGTGAAGGGTTTATGAATGAAATGTAAAGCTGCACAAAGTCACTGAAAAAAAGTGTGAAAAGAGGGATAATGCAGTCAGAGTGTCTGGCTAGAGAAATTATTTAGCACAGCTATCAAAGCAACAGAAACTATACAAATGATGAATAGAACAGTATCTTCTAATCTGAAGGTATGTTCAAGTTGACAAGGAAGAGGCATTGGTGTTCTGGGGTTTATAAATGTAAGGAAAATTAAGAACACAACTATTTAAGCTTTGGGAACATTCTTATTAACATTTTCTTAAGTTCAGACAATCAACAAAGTAACAAATTCAATGTCCCTTTTTATAAGGATGGGTTGTGAGTTCAATCTAAGTATATGTCTTCATCAAACAATTCAATATAACTGCTCCAGAATCAGGACCGGGACCTGAATGCCTATTTCTTTTCCCTTTTCACCAAAACAACAGGACTAGTTTATAGTAAAGCAATCTCTCACTTCTCTGCAGGAAAAACACATGTCTTAGAAAATTAAGAAGTTTTAAGAAGTTATTTTTACACCATTAAATTTCAGAACTTATTTGTCTCATTATAAAAACTATAGGTTAGAAAGTTGCTTTGAAAAATGTCCAATTATATGTTTTATTTTGTTTCCTATTAAATTTCTATGAGTATTTAGAAATTTAATTATGAGAACCAGGCCACAAATTTAAACCTCTTAGAAGACATTTAATTGGCATGATAAATAATTGGTATCTTTCCATTTAATCTACATTAATGTAAACAATAAATCTACTAAACAAAGATTGTGTGAACCTTCATTTATCTTTTTTTGACAAGGGAGCAAAGGTTGTGTTTAATGGATGGAAAGAAGCAAAAAGGTTGGTTTTAAAAGACTCATAGGTCAAATGTCTGACATCACCAAACATTAAAAAAAAAAAAACCAAAATGAAAAAAAATCCAGCCAACAACCTTCACATGGTAATTACTATTTTAGTCAGGCCACCAAGGGCCAGCTGCGGCTTCAAATAGGAAGAAAGAAAACACCATAATTTAGTAACATAAAGACAGGCAACTGGAATGATAATATCCTTTTAAGACGCATTCACCAAGCATTTTAAATAGCTTTGAATGAAATGAATTTAAAAAAAAAACAATTTTGCAGCTTGGGAAGCTAACAACAGACACTGGCATTGATAATTAGCCTGGGAAAAGAACACCAAATACTTTTATTTTACCTATGGATTAATCCAGTCCCCTTCTCCCATGGAAGTCCTCTGCGACTGTCTTACATCATTGTACTGCTGAGAATAGCTAAGTCATTCACACTTGTTCATCATACAATATTGCTGTTACTGTGTATAATGTTCTGTCCCCTTTTTTAAAAATTTCCTTGGAGTACAGACCTAGTAGTGATATTTGTGGATCAAAGGGTATGCACAGTTTAATAGCCCTTCAGGAAGAGTTCCAAACTCCTAGCCTTATTTCAACACACTCGTCTCTCATAACATACTTTTTAAAAATGTTTTTCACCCCTTTCTTATCCTTTGACACTCCCCTGTGGCCCCTGATAATTTCATTTTAGTATAGCTTTCATAAATGGTGGCTTCCAGTTCCTGGTGCCTCTCTCAAGACTGTGTGCATAATAATATGCATAGTAAATATCCTTTGAAGTATTTAACACTCTACAATAAAGTAATACTAAATTGAACATGTTGACTTTAGAACACACTGTAATAATTAATTTTATATTCCTACTGAGCAGCTGAAGCAGTTTGATGGGTTTTTGAAATATTACTTGATTTCTGGAAAACAAGGGGAATATAACCTGAAATTGTGATGTGCTGGACAAACAAAGTCTGGCTTAAAGAATAGACTTCTGACTGGGTACATGACTAAAAATCCTAACCTTGGAATGGTTTGTGATGATAAATGTTTTTCTTTTAAAGTGTTTAAAAATAGGGTCCCTATCTGCCCTGGAAATTTTGGGTCCAATTCTTCTAGGAGTCAGTAGAGTTAGTGTCTTTAGGGAGCCTTCAAAGCTTTTGTATCTCTAAGTTTCTAAGAATCAGGAAGACTTAGGTTGAACACCTACTAGCTATATTATCTTGTAAAAGTCACCTACTCATCCAGTGCCTCAGTTTCCTCATCATCCAACTTATGAGGGAGTTAAGCTGGACACCTCTAAGATCCCTTCCAGCTCTAAATTTAGAGCTCTAAATCCTCTAATCCAATATTCCTAAGACCCAATTTACCTTGCCATGTTTGAAAGAGCCCATTTGCAATTACTTAAATATTAAAACGTTTCTCTATGGTAAAATATGAAAGAACATTTATTTCTTACACTTCCATGTACAAATGTTAGCTGACATGAAAGGCTGATCCATGATGTACTCTAACTACCAATACTGATTGACAAATAATTGATATGTTTTGTAGTTATAACACTATCTCCTGATATCTGTCTGGATATCTGGACACCCCCTTGGACCATAAAAGTTCTAAGAACCACAGGATCATTGAATTAGAGGGGGAAGGGACCTAAATCCTCTGGTGTAATATTCTCATTTTACTGATGAGGGCTGGGGCTCAGCAAGGTTAAGTAACTTACCCAAGACTTCATAGGTAGTATCAAAGCTAGAATTCAAACCCAAGAATTCTAAGCCTGAATCAGAGATAGTTAGGTAGTACAGGGGATAGAGCACTAGGACTGGAGTCAGGAAGACCTGAATTAAAATCTTTCTTCAGCCACTTACTAGCTGTGTGACCCTGGGCAAGTCACTTAACTTCTGTGTGCCGCCATTTCCTCAACTAAAAAATTGGAATAACAACAGCACTTACCTCACAGAGTAGTTGTAAGGATCAAATGAGGTAATACTCGTAAAGTCCTTTGCAAACCCTAAAGTGCTAACAGCTATTAGCTGTCACTAGAATCTATGCTAGAATCAACAGAACTTGGTAACATATCCCATATGCAAATATTTCATATTCAATTAGATATGAGAAATAGTGAGAGGATACTGAGTCTATACATATTATAACAATCTCATCTGTAATATAATCCATGACATAGGCCTTAAGGGTGGCATTATATTATACTGAGATTCTGTTGTATGTTTACAGCAGTCACATTTTCTCCCTAATCACTACAAATAAATTAATGCTCCACATCTATTCCCTACACTCAGTGTATATCAGAAGGGCATGACTTGGCTTCATATAAGGATTCCCTCGTTAGAATCTCCACAATTTGAAGACTGCAGAGACTCCACCAGGAAGAATTCTGGGACCAGACCTGACCTATATACTTATATTGCTGAGACTCTTTCAATTCACGTCAAGAGCAAAGTGTCAGCTAATAGGAAAGGACAAGGTGGAAATGAGTAATATGAGCATTACTTTAAAAAATTATTAACCAAAATTATTTCATTAATTCCGCTTCATAAGCCTGCCATTTTCTATTCTAAATTACAGCAGCAGAATGTCTGTCAGGAGGCAAAATTGGGGTTAACTGGAGGCAGCACTTGGTGAGAGACAGCCATGCACACGTGTACATGTAAATATGCCTGAAGTGAATTTCCTCCTGCTTGTAAACGGAGAAGGCGAGACCAATGATAGGTTGCACACGGTACGTGGTACATGGGCACTGTCAAAAGATTAGATAAAAGACAGATGATCGGCAGTTGTAATAATGAGTTATTAGTGTTTAGACAGCTGATAGAGGATTGTGAAAACATGTTCTTCAAACAAACAAATGTGAAGAATTAAGGAGCCAGGCCAATTATATTATAAAAATCTCTGTTGGGAGTAAATGGATCTCTCAGAGGTGTTAAGGAAATATAGCATTTTCCTTCACAGAACAGAAAACTCTAAGTACTACAAGTTTCCAAAACTGAGACTTTCAAGAAGGAACTTTGTCAGATCAATACTTTAAAGTCCAAATGTCTTAATTTCACTTGAATTAGCATTGCTAAATTTGTACTATAACACCTCAATTCTGAGTTATAGGAAGAAAAATATGCAACCTACATAAAACTGGAAACCAGACTATGACTAAAGTACCCTCTTACTTTAATATACATAAACAGTTCAACAAACTCAAAACTCATCACTCAAGAGATCTGATTTATGTAATGACACAACTCACATTTGGATGACTGAACATTCAATGAACATGTGTGAAACCACTGTTATAAAAATGTTAAAATAAAACTAGCAGGAAATCTATAGAAGTAAAATCTATAGATGCCACAAAATACAGTGAGATTTTTTTTTCTTTCTTTTTTTTAAATCTTTTTTTTTTTTTTTAGGCAATTGGGGTTAAGTGACTTGCCCAGGGTCACAAAGCTAGTAAGTGTCAAGTGTTTGGTCTGAGGCCACATTTGAACTCAGGTCCTCCTGACTTCAGGTCTGGTGCTCTATCTACTGTGCCACCTAGCTGCCTGAGATGCTTTTCAAAAGTGAAAATCTTCCTCCCTTTCTTACTCTCTCTCTTTCATCCTTCCCTTCCACTTTTGGCCATGTGGGTTTTAAGATACCTATAGAGATCAACAGCTGGACTTCATTGGTAGGAAATCTTCTTTGAATGGACATTACCAGTCTTCCAGCAGGGAAGTGACATGATCTAATGGGTTTTAGGATGATGATTCTGGCAGTGAGTATGCAGGTTCCAGAACAAAAAGGAAAAGCTCAGTTAGAGACAGTAGCCTAGATAAGAGGTGGACACTGGGAATGGAAAAGAAGTATTTCTTGTCAACTGATTAGATAAATGAGGGAAAAGAATGTTAAAGATGGTGGTAAGGTTTCAAGCTCAGATGGTTGCAAAAATGGAAGTTCAATAAGCAGAAACATAGAGGTCAAACAGAAGAAGCTTATGGGAGGAAAGAGGAGAAGAAGGAAGGAATAACTGTGTTAGTTCACTTTTGAACATGTTGAATTTAACTGACATACATTTGGAATATTCAGGAAAGAATGTCGATCCAGGAGGTGGAAATGTGGAAACAAAGTTCAGGAGAAATAGTTTTCATTAATTTGTACCATTTATTAGGCTGTTTCTGAGGTTTTTCTATGATTGTGGACTACATTTCTGGATTTCTATCTCTCTCTTAGAATTGAAATAATCTGATTGATTCTGTGTCTTTTTTAATTGATCCTATTGAGGGTTCACTATCCTGTAACTACCTAAGTCATGGTTTTTTGTCTCAGAACTTAGTTCAACATTTAACTGACGTGTAATGAGGTAGGTTTAGAAATTCAGTTCTCTTGTTAATCACTGTTTTATCAAGTAAATTTGTTACTAGGGAGTCTGGTTTAGTATCATTACACCACCAAGCCACCCTTCAAGGATGTCTCATTTGTTATCCAAAGAAGTCTGGTTTGCTATCTATTTTCTTGCAGATGCAGCTGGATTCAAACAGTGAACATTTCCTAATCATAGGAGGGGAGGAAGAGGCTGTTGCTAGCTCTCATTCCCTATTTCCATTGAATCATGTTTTTCTTTTCTCATCTACGATGCTAAGCCTTCCTAATTTCTGTGCTCTCCAAAACTATAAAAGAGAACTGTCCCTATCATTCAGAGTCTTAGCTTTTCTGGGAAAGCCAAGATACTATTTTATAGTACATTCACACTTTCTTAGTAAATTGATCATGCTCAGAATTTTGTTCCTCAGTATACTTTAATTTTAATTGTTACGGACTCATTACCAAAAGAATCATTACCACTACCAATTCTGAAATGGCACAGGCTCTTATCTCTGGGTTGCATAGTTTTGTGGGCTTTTTCACACTCATAGGAGAGAGAAAAAAAAAAACCATGAAATTATACTGCTTTATCTCAAGAGACCACCCCCACTGTTACTATTATCATTTATACAGTGTTCTATCAAACAATTTATAGTATACATTTTGTTGTTGTTTTGCTTCTTAGTCATTCAACTTTGGTTTTCCTGGCATAAATATTTTCAGCCCAATTTTTTTTTGTGATGCAAAAAGATTTTTAATCTTCTCAAAATAATTCTGCACACAGGACAAAAACAGATCCTTTGTTTTCAATCTCACTCATTATAGACAGACTGGCAATCTTAAGCAATTATATGAAGGAAAAGAAGCCGTGTACAACTTCTGCTGTCCAAGTCTGACATAGTCAACAATAACAAAAATCATCACTATATCCTCACTTTATAAATATGCTCTGTTTATTCAGACACTATATAATAGTAATTTCAGGAATTTTCATTGCTATTGCACAATGACAAGATTATCTAAAGTGGCACAATTAGTTACCTCTGAGAATGACTTTTATCATGTTTTTTAATAATGTCCCTAAGAGCATCACCAGTTACCATGGTGTTCCATGCCTGGTTAACTCTATGCTGTTCTTTTCTCTTAAGTTCATGGATATAAGGGGAGCTTAGTAACTGAGGAGGAACGACTCCTGTTGGTTTGACTCTCTTCACAATATCCAAAAAAAGCTTCTTTGTGTTGTCATTGATGAAAGCAATTGTGGTTCCACTGTGACCTAATCTTCCTGCTCTTCCAACCTGATGTACATATTCATCCATACTAGAAGTCAACCCAATATTTAAATCAAAGAAGACAGCCTTTCATATCTGGACAACAGAATTCTGGATTCAGAAATAGAGGCTCTAAGTCATTATTGAAAGAATGTATGAAGAAAACACCTGGGTTGGGGAGTGACCCTAACTCAAACAAGTGTGTATGAGCTGTACATTCTAAGTGCATGTCAGCTGTGGGTGCAATAACCCATCATACTATGAAATTTACCTAACAAAAATCACCCCAAACTCAGTAACATATTCTCTGTTTCTTTCTGACCTTTTGTTGTTGCTTATTTGAAGATCCTGGCAATTGTAACTGATTGAATATTCATGAAGTAACAGTCATTCTAAGACTATAAAATGTTAGATTCTTCCACTTTTTGTTTTTCTTGTTTTTTTTTTGTAAGGCAATTGGGGTTAAGTGACTTGCCCAAGGTCACACAGCTAGTACGCGTCAAGTGTTTGGTCCGAGGCCGCATTTGAACTCAGGTCCTCCTGACTTCAGGTCTGGTGCTCTATCCACTGCGCCACCTAGCTGCCCTATTCTTCCACTTTTTCATAGATGGATATAGAACTGGGATTTTATTTAAATAGCTGTCTTTTTTTAAACACAACTTGCATCTGTGAGTCTGTAACAACTGTGTTTGTGTACAATTTTCCATGACTGTTGAAAGCTATTTACCTTCTTAGGCTAAATATTCCCTACAAAGAATATCCTTCTTGGTCTCTCTCTCTGAGCTCCCCCTGCCCCCAAACTCTCCCTGCACACACACACACCTACAAATAAATAACTTGGAAGTTTGTTAACCTGGCTAGCTTTTGGTCCTGGAAAATGGAAGACATATACTTTCATTAAAGATGATCAGTTAAAATATAACATTTTGTCTGAGCTTAATACAGCTCTGTCAAGATGGCAGGAGGAGTTAATAACCGAGTCCCAAACAAGAATGCCTGGGAATAAATGAGTCAAAAAGTGATAACAGTCTTGGGCTTAATCTTTGGCACTAAAAAGCTTTTAGACAGAAAGAACACGGTAAATACACACCACTTATACCTTCTGTTTCTATGTAGTTTAAGATATTTTAAGCAAATATCAGGAAGACTTTTATTTAGGTCTCCCAACAGTTACACAGAATTATTATGAATGTAATAGTTTTATATTTAACTGGGATTTTGGGGAATTAAACTCATTGTCTAACAAATCATTCAAGCTCTCTCTGGGATTTCAATTTGCACCTTTATAAAAGATAAGCAGTGTTTCACTGTTTTAAAGTTTGATTATTAATATACACCTTTAAAGAGGCTGGATCTTACCTTTAAGTAGTTGTTTTCTTTTATCTTTACTTAGGAAGAAATACTATACATTTTAGTCCCAATAGGTTATAATTAACTCCTAGTAATGTTACTGCTAATGCATTCAGGTTCAAAGTGAAAATGTTGTACAGAAATTCTCTCTTCCCTGGAAAGCAAATTGAGGCTGTCTCTGATGGTGAGGCATCTGTCACCAATGCCAAGGCACCTGGCCCCCCAAAGCCCCCCAAAACACGAGGGCATGATAGTTTTGGAGCAGGAAAAAAGGATCATAGACTCAGAACCTGAAAGGGCTTTAGAAGTCAATTTGTTCAACACCCTCATTTTGCAGATGAAAGAACTGAGGCTTTGAAAGGTGAAGTGACTACTGTATTTGTATTCTCAGCACCCAACACAATCCTTGGCACACAGTAGATGCTTAATAACTGCTTGTTGATGATTGTCTGATAGTAAGTAACAGAGGCAGAATTTGAACCCAAGTCCTGTGACTCCACACACAGACTTTGTTCTACCATACCATACCCCAAAAGAATTGACCTTGAGACAAGTGAGGTAAGTTTAGCCTCATAAAATTGGTGGTGACCAGGATCAATTATGGTTTAAAACTAGGTAGATACATCATTTCCTGTATCTGCTTCCTTTTGGGAGGTGACAGCTTAGTTTGAATTCTTTCACTTTATACTTTCCTTACTTTCTACTAATCAATTTGAAGTGTTGAAACTACTTCTTCTGTATTTAAGAGAAGAAAACCTTTTTGAGACTCAACTTTCAGCAAAGACAGTATGAAGTAATATGGTAGTATGATCTCAATTGTCAATGGTGGGCTAGAATTTCAGCTTTGGAACCAGGGTTCTCTTTTTCTTTTTCTTTTTTTTTTTGGTGAGGCAATTGGGGTTAAGTGACTTGCCCAGGGTCACACAGCTAGTAAGTGTCAAGTGTTTGGTCTGAGGCTGGATTTGAACTCAGGTCCTCCTGACTTCAGGGCTGGTGCTCTATCCACTGCACCACCTAGCTGCCGCCGGAACCAGGGTTCTGAAGGGACAGAAATTCTGTTTCTTTTGGTTAAGTGCTAAGGTTTTGGGAAGTGCTTTAGATAAGACTACAGAAGTGTGAACCTTAGACACCATAGATTATGTTTCTCAGTTTGTCCACCTTGACAAAACTACAATCAAGTGAGCCAAATATGTTGGGACTGCACAGAAAGTAAAAAAATCCTACAGATTTACCTGTAGAAGCATTACTGTAAACAGGGTGTTTGAATGAAATAGGGTGCCGAGGCTGTTATTTGGATAATTCTGGCCAAAAATAAATGCCTATTCATGTGGGGGGGGGAGGATTTGAAGTTTGACCTGAAGGCTCAAGAACTTCCTGCTCCTATACAGATCCAACTCAACTAGATATTTGTTCATGTGTTAGTTTACTTTGCTTGTAAAGAAAGGGATAAAAACAATTATCCCAGGAAACTCCAATAAATTTATTCCTAGGACTCAGCCCTCTCATTTTACTTTCTCCCCACTGGCTAACTGGTCCTTGTCTTGCCTTGAATAGTTATTTATGGACAAAGAAACCTCCACTGCTCACCTAATGAACTGGGTCTTGGGGTCATCAGATCTATTCATCCAATAGCATATTATTTTATCATAAAATAAATCATGTAGCAAGTGACCAAAAGCAATCTCTTACACAAGATAGCTATTAAAATATAATCCTTGCCATTTAAGTGGTATAATTACTATCAAAACCTGAGATTATAGATACTTAAGATGGTATATTTCATAGTGCATAATAAATATGGTATATTTAATATTATAGAAATCTACCCATTTGATAATACAGGAGAGTAAGCTACTTATATGTCTCTGATGGAATAAGAACATCAGAGCAAGCTAATATCAAAAGTAATACCAAGCATATGAACTTCCCTTTTAATAGTTTTTTTTTTTACTTGGAACATTTTTTTCACAGGGCTTTCTTATTTGTTCTTTACTCTTTCTGACTGCCTAAACAATAGAGATTTGATTTACCTAAAATTTCAAAAATCTTCATAAAACATAACAATTTAAAATATTGTATGAACATTTAGTAGGAGCTGACACCACCTATTTACATCATCTGAATGTAGTTCTTAGGGTAAAGAAACCTGCAAATCATTAATATACAGCCCATAATTTAAGAGCTGCAGCTAAAGGATACTTTAGACATGACAGCAAAATGAACATATTTCCTCAACTTAATTATAAGTCAATATTGAAGGGGGCGGAGGGAGTGAGACAGGGACAATGTATGATTGCTAGAGATTAATGTATTGGGACTCTGACATTCAATGAAACTAATTTTTCTTTTTGCTTCCTTTTCACTGATAATAGAATGTTCCAATTTTTCACATGTTGAGGAAGAGTCAGTTATTTTATCCTTTAACTTTTAGATCCAGCATCTGAGTTTCAGCTGTAATGCTATCCTTAATTAGAAACCAGTAGTTAAGCGGTACATCTTATTGAATATAACTTCCTTCAAAAATCCACATAGGATTGTTTGGTGATTTTACTTTGAAGAAACTGTCTTTTATTACTTATTTTAGTATAACACATTAAAATCAAATAACTTCTGTAGAAAAATGATTCAAGTCCCTAGAACTCAAATAATTTTCTAATAAAAAATTCATGAGACAAATAAATGCACTTTATGTTCCACAAGAAAAGGCAGTTTCAACAGGCTAATGCTCAGAGAAAATTCATTTCATCAACCAGCCATTTCATTCTTTGGTGCTGTTACAAGCGCCTTCCAGTTGCTAGGCAACCATAATTCACAGTACCTTTTAACGGATACTCTGCTACTGCTGAGAACATTAAGGTGAAGAGAATAATTGCCTTGGGTGAATCTTGAAATCTTTCATTATGCATGTCATTCTATTTCTGTAATGCTATAATGCTGAAATGTTTCTATGACAGGAAACTGAGTTGAGGTAATTGCATATTCCACTCATATATGTTTTGTAAGCAGAGCAGGCACATACTTGCCTAAAATGAGTTATTTCAAACATGATTCAAATTGGACTTTTCTACTTCTAAAGGTAGTAAATAAATCTAAAGGAAAGAAAGAATAGGTTTAGAGTAAAATGTCTTGAAATTTCAGGTAGGAATGACAAAATTCTACAGCCTAAGTTGAAAATAATCAAGCAGTTTTCAGAGTGATTTGTTGCTCAGTCATGTCTAACTCTTCATGAACCCATTGGGGTTTTCTTGGCAAAGACAAAGGAATTAGAATAGACAATGAAGAAACAAAAATATTATCTTTGCAGATGATATAATGGTAAACTTAGAGAATCCCAGAGAATCAGCTAAAAAACTAAGTAAAATAATCAGCAACTTAAAAAAATTTTTTTATTATTTATTTTGATTTATCAACAATCACTTCCATATGCTTTTGGGTTTAAAATTTTTCTCCCCCTTCCTCCCCACCACCCTCTCCAAGACAGTGCACAATCTGATAGAGGCTATACATATACATTCCTATTAAACATATTTTCATATTAGTGTTGTTGTAAGTAAAAATTAGAACCAATAGAAGGAACCACCAGAAAGAGGAAACAAAACTCAACAGAGGAGAAAAAAAATAGCAATTCAAATTCCATGGTTCTTTCTTTGGATGTAGATAGCATTTTCCATCACGAGGCCTTTGGAGAATAATCAGCAACTTTAACAAAGTTTCAGGATGTAAAATAAACCCACATAAACCATCGGCATTTTTATTTATCACCAATAAATTCCAACAGCAAGATCTAGAACGAGAAATTCCATTTAAAATAACAGTAAATAATATAAAATACTTGGGAGTCTACCTGCCATGACAAACCCCAAAACTGTATGAATAGAATTACAAAACATTTCTCACACAAATAAAGTCAGATCTAAACAACTACAGAAATATTAATGGTTCATGAACAGGCTGAGCCAATATAATAAAAATGACAATTGTACCTAAATAAATTTACTTATTCAGTGCCATATCGATCAAACTACCAAAAAATTATTTGACTGAACTAGGAAAAAAATAATCACAAAAAAATCTGGAAGAACAAAAGACCAAGAATTCAAAGGATTTAATGGAAAAAAAAATATGAAGGAAGGTGGCCTAGCCATACCAGATCTTAAACTGTATTATAAAGCAGCAATCATCAAAACAATCTGGTACTGGCTAAGAAACAGAATGATGGATCAGTGGTATAGATTAGGTACACAAGACACAACAGTAAATGATCATATAACCTAGTGTTTGATAAACCCAAAGATCCAAGCTTTTGGGACAAGAACTCAATATTTGACAAAAATTGCTAGGAAACTAGAAAACCATATGGCAGAAGCTAGGTAGAGACCAATATCTCCATACAATATACCAAGAGGTCAAAATGGGTTCATAATTTAGACATAAAGGAATAGTTTACCTGTCAGATATATGGATAAGGGAAGAATTTATGGCCAAACAAGAGATGTAAAATGATAATGTTTTTCCAAAAACAAAACCAATGCAATCAAGATTAGAAGGAAAGCAGAAAGCTGGGGAAATTTTTTTTTTTACACCATCTCTGATAAAGGTCTCTTTCCTCAAATAAATAGAGAACTGAGTCAAATTTATAACAACACAAGTCAATCCTCAAGCGATAAATGGTCAAAATATATGAACAGATGGTTTTCAGAAGAAGAAATCAAAGTTATCTATTGTCATATAAAAATGTTCTAAATCAATACTGATTAGAGAAATGCAAATTAAAACAATCTCACACCTATCAGATTGGTCGATATGACAGAAAAAGAAAATGATAACTGTTGGAGAGGATATGGGAAAATTGGGACACTAATGCATTGTTGGTGAAGTTGTGAACTGATTCAACCATTTGGAAAGCAATTTAGATCTATACTCAAAGGGCTACAAAACTGTGCATGCCCTTTGATCCAGCAGTACCATTACTAGGTCAGTATTCCAAAGAGATTTTTTTTAAAGGGAAAAGGACTTATTTGTACAAAAATATTTATAGCACCTCTTTTTGTGATGGCAAAGAACTAGAAATTGAGGGGATGTCCATCAATTGGGGAATAGCTGGAATAAGCTGTGGTATACAATTGTAATGGAATTCTATTCTGCTATAAGAAATGAAGAGCAAGATGGTTTCAGAAGAACCTGGAAAGACTTACATGAACTGATGCAAAGTCAAGTAAGGAGAACACTGTACACAGTAGCAGCAATATTGTGCAATGATCAACTGTGAATGACTTAGGTATTTTCAGCAATACAATAATCCAAGACAATTCCAAATGCTATCCATCTCCAGAGAAGGAACCTATGGAGTCTGAAGCATGGTGGGGTAGGTGAGCTGTATTTTCTTTCATAATACGACTATATGCTATATGGAAATATGCTTAGCATGACTACATGTGTATAATCTATATCAAATTGCTTATCACTTCAGGGAGGGATGAGAGGAAGAACGGAGAAAATTTACAACTTAAATTTTTAAAAATGTTAAAAATTGTGTTTAAATGTAATTAGGAAAAAATAAATCATATTTTTAAAACAAAAACAAAAAACAAAACATAGAACATAAGATTAATGGTAACCAGCATAGAAAATGTCACTATTGGAAAGCTTTAAAACCTCCCGTTGAATGCAAAATAACTTCTGTCAAAGGGCTCACCTTGGCAGATGGGAAAGATTATTGAAAGCAGAAATTAAGAAAAGGAAGAGGTGAGTCACAGTGAGATTAGGAATTGTAAATAATGTGTTTGATTCTGAAGAACCGGCTTTACTGAAATCCAGTACTAAACAAATGTATCAGCATGAGTATTAAGGACATTTGTAAATTCCATCACAAATGAGTACTGGACTCCACTGTTTTAGACTGGATGTTAAATTGAGGGTCCTGATCATGCTGCATAATTAAAGGTCCTTTGGTAAATGTCCTTTTTGCAAGAAGACATGTTAGTCAAGTTTCAACTAGGGAACTTCTTTTTTTTTTTTTAAATGTCTAGCCCAAAATTGAGATGCTGTATACTGTCACACTGTTTAACAGCTGATATATCTTACCTCACTCTATTTTGATTCAGATATATACATAAACTTTACATCACCTCCCCAGTAGTACTTGTGTTTTTTTTCAAAGTTTAATAAAGAATCATTGCTGATCATTTTCTAATGTTTGCCAATATTTATGATCCTAAGAATCTTAGAGAATTATTGGATGTTAAGGCTGGAAAGAATCTTAGAGATCACGTAGTCCATAGGTGCTTAATCTTTTTGTGTGTGTCATAGACCTATTTTTTTGATAACCTGGTAAAGCCTATGGACCCTTTCTCAGAATAAAGTTTTTAAATAAATGACAGAAATACTAAATTTCAGTTAAAAGTAAGTGAAAATAAGACGTAATGTTTTTCTCCTTCAAGTTTACAGATCCTATTAGAGGCCTGCCCAACTCAGGTGGACGTTCTGCTCCAGATCAAGTTAGGACACAATGAGGCATTCATATGTCACTGGACAGTTAAAAAAGCTTACTTAGCCTTCAAATAGAAATAATATTCAATAATGATACAGTAAGTAGCTTCCCTCATATGGGAAAGCATTTGGTCAATAGGTGTGGTGACCTGATTGGAGCTCTGCCAAGTCTGAAGGGCCCTAACCCCATGTGGGTGGGTCTCTTTTTGCCCTTAGATAATCAGGGAGTCAACGTGACCATATGTTACCAGAAGGCTACATCAAGGGAGGTTCACCCCTGCATTTCCAGGCCAATCAAATACCAGCTTTGTTACCTTTTAGGGGAAAACTAGCTTAACTCATGTTCCAGTAGAAGAGGGAAACCTAGTAGATGATGACCTCACCATAGACTCCCCAAAATCTGTCTATAGATACCCCCTCCTCTTCAATAACCTATAATCCAGGTGAACCCTCTCAATCTGCAGGGAAGACAATGAATATCTGGATAAGAGAAATAACTAGTTTTAGAAAAAACTTTGAACATTGAGTCAAAAGACCTGGGCCTCAGTCCTGACTCTATAGCTTACTAACTGTATAACCCCCAAGAAAGCTACTCAAACCTTTTGGGGTTCATGGGCCTCATCTAAAAAACAGGGATAATATTACAGACAGTTCTCATTTTATGTAAGTGGATGGTTCCACAGACCTTTACATAAAGTGATTTTCATGTAACATGAATTTTACCACAGATGTCAGGGAGGGAGGGAGAGAAGAAGGGGGAAAAGGAGCACACGCTCATGGAGGGAAGAAGCCAGCACACAGTTCAAGGACACAAGGGAGCTGGGGACAGAGAAGCAGTCCAGCCACAGACACAAACAGGAAAAGACAGGTAACATGTGGGAGCTGGGGACTGACACACTGCACCCAAATGGAAGACCAACACATAGGGGTCAGACACAGAGATGGGTGGGGCAAAGGTCTTCTCTCTTGATGCCAGAGATCTCAAGCCAGGCCCTGATCCACCACTAGCAGCAGCAGCAGTTTCTCTCATTCATCTGTTGTTCTGCTTTTCTTTTTTTGGCGGGGGGGTGGGGGAGGGAGGAAAAAGAGGCCATGGAGCACTGAACCAAAGGGCAAGAGTGGAGACAGAGCACAGGATTGTACAGTAAAAGTAACATAGGTGTTTCTTTAGAATACAGATTTCTTTCAAGAATTCTTTACATAAAGTAGAATTTGTATAAAGCAAATTTATGTAAAAAGAGAATTGTCTGTATTGTATTTCAAGATCTCCTCTCATTTACCGTACAAGCTGCTAGGTCTTGTGTGGTCCTAAATGGACTTCCTTGGTACTTGAACTGTTTTTTTCCTCCGGATGATTATCATATTTTTTTTTCTTTGACACGGGTGCTCTGGATTTTGGTTATAACACGTCTAGAGCTTCTCCCTTTGGGGTATCAGGAGGTGATTGGTGATTTTTTTCTATTTTACTTTTGCCTCTGATTCCATTAAGTTTTAAATTCTTGAAATATAATGCACCCAGGCTTAAAAACAAAACAAAACACGATTTTAGGGAGTATGATGATTCTTAAATAGTTTCTTTTTGACCTATATAACTGAGTTCTTTTAATATCAAATATCTGACATTTTAAATTTTTTCAATCTTTCGATTGTACTGTACTATTTTTGCTATCTCGTGGAGTTGCTGATTTCTGTCTGGTCTATCCTAGTTTTCAAGGGGTCAGTAACTTGAGTAATGTTTACTATTTTCTCTTTTAAGCGCTTTATTTTCCTTCCAATTTTCTTTCCTCCAGAATTTTTATTTCATTTTTATCTCTTACTTCATTCCTTCTAGGTATTTATGTGGTCCTTGTGGAAAACACATTTTCCCCTGTTGGTCCTCTGCTTATGGTTCTTCCAGAGTTACTTGCTCCTTCTTTTGGAGTATCTCTAGATCTATAACAATTTTTATGCAGATTGTTTTCATTGACTTGCTTATCTCTGCAGTTTTAGTTTCTAAATTGGAGCTTTGTACCAGGGCCATCTTTCACACTCTGCTGCTGTTTTGGGTGGGGTAGTTTTGACTTTGGCTTCCTGTAATGACCTTTTAGAGTTAGGTTCTCCTGGATCTTTAAAGCCCAAAACATTGGATCTTCAGGGTTTCCTATGGCATCTCAAGACAAACAACTAGAAGGGTGGCTGTGCCCAGGTGCCAGCCTCTATGTGCAGCACAAAATACCTGCCAACTCACAGAACTTCAACATTTAGAAACGGCTCTTCACAGACATGGTGAGCTCCCCAGGAACCAACAGTGCCGAGGTCTATCACAACTGGGCTGACCTTTGGAATGTCTTCTTCAACTTGCATAAAAACCTAGTAAAATCCAGTGAAGCAAACTCAGCAGCCCATGAAGAATTTGAGACAATGCTTCTGATTGCTCATTACTATGCCACTCATTCTGCAGCCCAAAGTATCAAGCAGCTGGAGACAGTGGCTGCCCGGCTTTCCATGTCCCTCTTACACCACACTCAACTAATCCATACAGACAAGGCTTTCTATGAGGCAGGCACAGCTGCCGAGGCAGTAGTAGGCTAGAAGAACATAGCATTCATCTTCCTGAACCGCTTCTTGGATCTGACGGATTCAATAGAGTAAGGCACTCTGGATGCCCCTGACCACTCAGATTTCTAGGATACAGACATTCCCTTTGAGGTAACACTACCAGCAAAGCAACATGTGCCAGAGGCCCAAAAGGAAGAAGTTCGGGATTGGGTGCTCACAGTCTCAATAGACCAACGGCTACAGCAGGTTCTACCTCGAGATGAACAAGGCGCCTATGAGGCTTCCCTGGTGGCAGCAAGTACTGGCATCCAGGCTAGGTTGCCCAATCCTGAGGAACAAGATTGAATTTAAGCGACCAGGGAAAGCAGCCAACTAGGACAACGGGTATAAGTTTCTTATGGCCATTAAGACCTCCCACAGCCCAATATGCCAAGATGCCCTTAACTTTATTAACCAGTGGTGTCACCCAGCACCAGCTTCTCCTTTCAGTGACCTGAAACAATGGAGAAGATGCTGGGTTGCTGTGTTCTTCTACATCAAAGTTCTGAGTGTAAGGAAAAAAAAAAAACAACTAGAGATCTCAGAGTTCCGGAGACTGGGCAGTCCCCGTGTGAGAACTGCCATACTGCTTTCATAACTGCTATTCCATAGGGTTTCATAGTACCCAATTTAGGGCTTTCTTACTTCCAGTTACTTTCTCAGGGGGGCTTCTATTTTTGCTGCCTATGGATATATAGCCTTGAAGGTCATGCATATTTTTAGTGCATCTCTAGTTACTCAGAAAGGCTATAAGCTTGTTTACCTAAACTGGTGCTGGATTTGCAGCCAGCCCCCTTTCCTAATGCCTGTGACTTTCTGGCTGAATTTTTCTGCAATTCTGAAGAGGGAAAAAAATCACTTATCATAGTTTCTCATTAGATTTTTTGATCATTACTGTGTTTGGTGCAACTTTCAGGTTTTTGCATAAGTTAAATAAAGAAAAGCTGGGTGGTCAGCCTCACCTTTAAGCAACCCTCTTGGCCAGAAATAAAACTGTCATCTTTTTAATCTACTCCCTTCCTTACTTCCCCTAGCCCTCCCAAATTGAGAAGGAACAAGTATTATGTGTATGAAATAGTCTACATTTAAGTCTATATCTAGAGAATTATTATACAGTAATTATATTATCTTATGTTAAATTGTATTAGATCAGATTAGATTAGATAGTTTCATCAAAAATTCTCAATTCTTCCATTTGTTGTTGTTGAGTCATTTCAGCCATGCCTAACTCTCTGTGACCCCACTGAGGGTCTTCTTGGCATTACCATTTCCTTCGCCAGCTCATTTTATAAGTGAGGAACTTAGGCAAACAGGGTTAAATGACTCACTTAGGGTCACATAGCTAGTTAATTGTCTAAACTCAGGTCCTCCTGACTCCAGGCTAAGCATTTTATCCACTGCACCACCAAGCTTTACTTTTCTTCCCTTAAGTTCCTTCTTTTTCCCTGTAGGAATATATTCCACTTTGCAGGGTTATTATTCCTGGTTCTAAAATTATCTCTTTTGCCTTCAGAACACTGTATTTCAAGATCTCCTCAAATATATTGTATTATTGCAGAGATAGAAAACCAAGTCCTTTGTGTAATATCCTTATCATTAACTCACAGAAAAAAAATTGTTTTTCTCTAGCCACAAAGGCTGAGAAAGCAACATCCTTAAGAGTAGGTAGTGTGGAGGATGGAATGCTGGTCTTGAAGTCAGGCTACCTGGGTTCATCTCTCAGCTCTGACATTTACTCACTGTGTGGTCACTGACAAGTCACTTAGCCTCTCTGAACCTCAGGTTCTTCATCTGTAAAATAAGGGAGAATACTACCTACATTAGCTATCTTACGGGACGGTGGGAGGAAAACACTTTTAAAGTCTTAAAAGTGCTACATAAATGTAATTCTTTTCTTCTTATCTAACATCATAATATTTGCATATGACACTGTTAAAAAGAAATGAAACAGAGGGAGAATATGTCATTTAAATTATATCCAGTATATTCTTAATATCATTTTGAATAGCTGCAATTTTATTATCTTGAAGAAACCCAACATGTCTTTAAGGAGAAAAGTATGTATGGAATATGTATGGTAATATGTATGGGAAAAGGGGAGTAAATGGAATGTGGATACATTTTTTCTTTACACAGAATAAGGAAAATAAAAGCAGAAAGGGACTATATATCATGTACAAAGAAAGATGCAACAGAGAGGTTTTCCTCAAACTCTGTCCTTTGTCCACAAAAATAAAGGTATCCATGTACCTTCATGTCAGAGTTGGAACCAGCAGACTTATCATTCCCAGGCCACAGCAATAAGCAAGACAAACAACAATGGAATTCCAACTCTATTGTATCTTCACACTATATTATCTTTCATTTAGAAATACCTAGATAATTGGTTTAATTTTTCCATTTTGATCAGGCTCTAGAGGTTTATCTTTAGAGTTTTCTCCAAATACTCCCATGAAAATCTAATAGAAAGTTCAAGTAAGACATTAAATTTATTCTGGAACCACCTTCCAATTTCCCTTAACCCAGTATTTGTTCTCATGGTTTCACCAGACCATGTTGCCTCCTGAAGGGGATGCACACACTCTGAGAACTACACTCAACCACAGCTCATTTAGGCTTTGGCTTATGTAAGTAACACTGTAATTTATTATAGCTGGCATTTATATAACTAAGGGTTTGCAAAGTGCCAGATATAAATCTTCTCCGGACAAGCAAGTAATGTAGGGACTATTATTATTGCCATTTTATAGGAAACTGAGGCTAAGGAAGTACTACACAAATGTCAGCTATTATCATTATTATTAAGTGACTTGACCAGAGTCAAGTTAAGGTAAAGAAGTTATCTGAGGCAGGATTTGAATTCAGGTCTTTCTAAATCCAACTCCAACATTCTTTTTGCTATACCACCTTGTTTCTTAATCTCACAATTTTAATGTTAAAAAAAAAAAGACACGCCTCGCTACACACAAAACCCTAAATATTTTTTAAAAATTCTTCAGTTCACCAATCCTCCAACAACAAAATGGTGGAGAACTCTTCACCTCAAATATCAACTCTCCTAGGGTGATTTCAGATTTAGGGCAGGGAGATGGGAAGGGGAATGAGCTTAAGCAAATGATCCTTCCCATGCTAACAATGTTCTCCTAACTTTTAAATCCTCCCAAACCTATGAGCACAATATTTCCTATCCTATTTTCCCCTTCTTTGCCATTTGATTTTGCAACTCCTTTTTTAAACTCTGTATTACATATGCAAAATAAAAAATTTTCAAATAAAAATGTCAGTGAGAATCAGAGTCCATGAACATGAGGCATGATTCGTATAGCCGGAACCCTCAGGGCAGTCAGGCTCCTACATTCTTGGCCAGATGACACTTTGGGTGGCATTCAAAAGGCCTCACATGTATTATCACATCTGCAAGCTATGGCTGTTATGAGCTTCTTTAGGCTGAATCTGGGTTCTGAATCATAAACACAAGGCTGCATTTATTAAGTCAGCATTTGAAGGACTTTGGTAACATTAAAAGACTTGAAGATCATGAGGAATTTCTAAGACGTGGCAATGGCTCTAAAGGCAGAAGCATAAAGTTAATCTTATAGGAAACAAAATGCCAGAGTAGGGCTCTCTTAGCTTTTCAAACCAGTTGGCATTTATTTAGCACTATAAGATTTACATAGTACTTCATTCACATACATTATGTCATTTGATCCTCAAAACAACCATGTGAGGGAAGAAACATAAATGCTATTGTCCCCATCCTACAAATGAGGAAACCTAGCTGGCTCAAAGGAGGAGAAGGGAATAAGCATTTATATAGCACTTGTGCTAAATGCTTTTCAAATATCTCATTTGATGCTCATAACAACTCTTCAAGGTAGGTCTGGTTATTATACCAATTTACAGTTGAGGAAACCAAGGTTAAGTAATTTGTCCAAGGTCTCATAGATGTCTAAGCCTATATTTGAACTCAGGTCTTTTTGACTCCAGGCCCAGCTCTATCCACTACACAATCTTGCTGCCTCAGAGAGGTAATATAATTCCCATAAGAAGTACTGAAGGGGCTGCAAGTGGAAAAAACTTAAAAAGCCCTGGGTAAGTCATGAGAGCTTTAAGAAGTGTAATGGCTGAAATTAAAGTAAACTGAGTCACAAAGTTCCAAGCATGATGAATTTGACATATCACAAATTTGCCAATAAATAGAGTCTAGCCTCCTCAGATAAGCTAAGACCTCCACTGAGGGGGAAGGAGCCTCCAAAACACCGGAAAACAGCATGATATGCAGCAAAAAAAAGCATGACTGATTACAACACCTGCAGCATCATAGCAGCAAAAACAATGCAACTGACTGGACATTTGGGGCTAGCAACAACCCCTCCTTCCATCCTGCTATCCAGGAAAGGGTGATTGATAGAGTCCATCTGCTTGTTAGTAGAACACAGACAATAGACTTCTTTGATATGGAGTGATTCACAGGAAAGCTAAACTTCTGATTCTAAGAGAACATATTTCTACTAATTGTCCAAGGACAGCAAAGTGCTGTAGAGATAAAAGGTTTCATTTAATTAAAAATTATTTAAGGGAAACAACTCTTAAACTTAAGAAAGCAGGCTTCTTTTAATTACAATGTTTTAATAAGGTAAGTGAACTTTTAAATTTAACTTAGAGAAGAAAGACATTACATTTGGACCTTTAAATTTTGGAAGAAGGGTGATACTGAATAGAAACAACTATAAAATAAAATTAATCAATGAAAATCAGTTTGATTTTCTCAGAAGCAATTCTGGAACTCAACCACTGCACCAGAACTGCACAAAAATATGAAAATGACTAGTTAAACTATTTGTAGCTTGATTCACCTTCACAGATAGGGTAAATATAACAAACCATGTGGCCATGTGATGATATGCTGGGAGAATGACACAAAGATAACTGCACCAAAAAAAGTCCTTTTATTAAGGGGAATTGTTCTGTGAAGTTTGGATTCAGTCAAAGGGCCACACTCAAGGGCTTAGAGGGTCACATGTGGCCTCAACACCACAGGTTCCCCAGCCCTGGGCTAGGCATTGTGCTAGGTGCCAGGGTATTAAAACAAAAACACAGTCCCTGCCCTCAAGGGGCTTAAATCCTACGCAGGAGAAACATGTACATAGGTAAGTAAGCACTAAACAAATACACACTAAGCAAATACAAACTAATTGGGGGCAGGAGGGAAGATCTAACTACTGGAAGCAAATTCAAGGGGTACTTGAGCTAAATCTGGATGATGCTGGGACTATAGGAGGGGAAGTAAGGGAACACACTCCAGGCATGGGAGGCCTGTGCAAAGGCACAGAAACAGGAGATAGAGACAAGATGCATGGGGAATGTATGGGAAGCAGCAAGTAGGCCCGTTTGAATGGAAAGTAGTGTGCATAAGAGGGAGTAATGTGAAATCAGTCTGGAAAGAAGCTGGAGCCAGATGGCAAAAGGCTTTAAATGCCAAAGTGAGTTTCCATTTTCCTGGTAGCAACAGGGAGCCAATGAAGCTTTCTTAGCAGGTGAGTTCCTTGTGCTGTAGGAATATCAATTTGGCAGCTATGTGGATGATGCATTGGAACAGGAAGAGATCATGGGAAGAGAGACCAATTAGGATGCTACTGAAATAGTCCAGGAAAGATGTGAAGAAAATCTAACTTTGGTAAATGGCCACACGAGTACATAAAACTGTAACGGACGTGACGATGAAGATAACTTTATTCAGTGATCCAGATAAAGAACTTGGTAGGAAAGTATGCAGATTTTCCAGATCATGGGGTACCACACCCCCTACTTAACTCCTGTGAAGGTCTAACTGTATAATGTCTAACTGTATAATATTCTTTTCTTTCACACACATAATGTAGCTTTGTTGGCCTCTCTTGATCAGAGAAAGGCAAGTGATTAGCCAGCAGCAGCCAAGAGACTAATGTGGTACTCTCAAGAAGAGCATTATCTTATAAAATGATCTCTCTCATGTTTACTGTTACCCTTCCCAAGAATGAGGACACTGATCCCTAAAATTCATAAGCAAAATCTGCATAGGTTTCTCTCACCACAGAAACACACACACACACACACACACACACACACAATATCCCTATTTGGACAAGAAGTTATTTTTTTTCACAGGAGAAGGATAGTTACTTACACATAAATATTTTGCTGAGTTGTTCAATTTAATTTTGGCCTAAGCTGATACTGCTGCAGAAAGGGATTGCCAGACATATGTGTTCCCAGGCTCCCATGAAATATTTGAGGTAGGGTGCACATAATCCGTAATTCTACTGTCTTCAGTAAGGAACTTTTTGCCTTCATGCAAACTTCCCAAACACAGAAAGAAAAGAAATCATTAGCCTTGCATTCTACCTTGGAAGAATGAGAAAGTGAAAACAAACAAACACAAACTAGGGTATAGGGTAGTAAAAATAATCTAATGTTACTTAACCTCACCCAGGGGTCTCACTGATCCTCAGTAATTCTTCTCATTTTTCATCAACTCCCAATAAGACTTCCCATGGCTATTCTTCTAAATCTTTTCCACTCCCCTAAAAATTTCCAACTGCCAATCTCACTCTCAATTGGTGTGACCACTTCTATTTTACTGAGATGTTTGTTTTCCTGAGGTCATTTGGCATAAAGTCCCTCAACTCCCCTCTTCCACCCCTCAAAAGTTCTCCATATTGCTAATTCTTACTCTTATTCTTAAGGGAGTTTAAAATATATAAAATGCTTTTCTCCCAATAACCCTGTTAGCTAGAACTCTATTATACTCATTCTACACATCAGGAAATTAAAACTAAGAGGCTAAGTGACTTATCCAAGGTAACAGTAAGTCTTAGGATTCAAACCCAGGTCCAATGCCCTTTCTATATACTTCACTACTGCTCACCTTCCCTTTGGTCTCAAAGGAAACAGTTTTCTTCCTTTCCAGGGCCAACCTCTCCTCCTGGGTCCTCAATTCAGCACTGCTCCCTTTTCTTCTCTTTCCTCTTTGGTCTCTCTACCTCTATTTCAGGGGTTCTTAACCTGGAGCAATTTAATATTTTGATAATTATATTTTAATACATTTGTCTTCCCTGTATTTTATTTTACACATTTACATGTTTTAAAACACCTGAGAAGGGCTTTACCAGACTGCCTGGGGCGGGGGGATCCATGACACACACACAAAGTTAAAAACCCCTCTCTACTGTTTCTATGCTTGGGTCTCTGCAATATTGGGGAAGCGGGGAACCTGCCCTTGTCTCAGATGCCTCATTTGTCTGTCAGGACACTGCACACTTCTGGTTATTTTCCTTCTCTGATTTTTCCTCCTGTTTTGTTTTGTTTTTTTTTAGCTCCTCTTCCTGATTCCTTAATGTAGGATTGTTCCACAAGGCTCCACAAAGTCTCTTGCCATTAACCCCTTTCTCTTCTCAAATGCAATAACACATGTAAAGAACACTGAAAACTTTAAAATTCTATATAAATGCCAATTATTATCATTATTCTTTACTTTTCTACTGTCTTCCTTGGGGATCTCATCTTCTCCTACAGGTTCAACTATCTTTTATGCAGATGCTGTCCAAATCCAGACTTCCAATCCAAACTACCCTCCTGGGTTCACAAACTGCATTTCCAACTGCCTGTACCTACTGTAAGCATTATCTTCACCTAAAACATGTCCCACTTCACAAAATCCCTCTATTTCTGAAAAAGTCACCCAAGGAAAACATCCCTTCATCTTTGATTCCTTTTTCTTCTTTAATCTCCAGTCTTTTCAACTCTGCTTTTAGGATATCTCTTCCCTCCAATCTCACCCTACTTTCAGCTCTCATCTCTTCTTTCCAGATTACTATAATAATTTCCTGACAGATCTTCCTACCTGTTTTCTTATTCCTCCAATGCATCTTTCTCCATGTGGCCACAGTTCTGATCACATCACAAGGCTGCTCAAAACTCTTCAAGGACTCCCCACTACCTCCCAAAGGAGGTAACACAAACCACTGTGTGAAATCTGGGCAAATCACCAAGCCTCAGTTTCTTCATCTGTAAAATGAAGGAGCTGGGATTAAATGACTTCTCCAGTCCCTTTCAGCAGCAGCACCCTTTAAACCACTGGACACTGAAAACTAATCCTGCAGCTGAACCTTTTTGGGTGCATTGTCTCTCCCAGTTAGGTGAAGTCCTGGAGAGCAGGGATTGCCTTGCTTTTCCATTTGTATCCCCAGTGCTTAGCACATGGCAAGTATTGAAATAAATGGTTCTTCTTCATTCATTAAATTTAGGACCTCATGACATTTACCTTGATATCTAAGGCTTTCCACACCTGGTCTCAAACCATTCTTCCTGCCTATGCCATAGTACTCCTTTTCAAATACACACCATACCCTGAACACAATCTGAGGTTTCTCACCTCCAAGTCTTTGCTCCCAACATACCCTAAAAATACCCATCCTTATTCCTCAAGATACTAACTGTGTTTTAAAGTCTAGTTCAAAGGCATGTATCTTTGAAGTCCTCGCAAATACTAACCTCAGCCTCACCACCAAATCTCTCCTTCCTCAGAGCTGGACAGGCAGCATGATAGTGTGGAATGGTTTTTCTCACTCCTCATGCTTCTTGACCTCTCTGCAGTCTCTAATAGTATTGATCACCCTCTTCTCTCCAGGTTTTTTGAGACACTGCCCTCTACTAGTCCTCTTATCTATCAGACCACTCCTTCCCAGTCTCATTTGCTGGATCTTCATCCAGATCATATCTAGAGGTTCCCCACTAATTAACACTAGAGGTTCCCCAAGATTCTGTCCCAAGTCCTCTTCTCTTCTCCTTCTAGACTATTTTGTTTGGTGATCTCATCAGCAGTTCCCATGGTTTCAAGCATCATTTCAATGCAGATGATTCTCAGGTCTATTTATCCAACCCTAAGCTTTCTCCTGACCTTCAGTCTGGCATTTTTCTCCTGCAATCTTTACAACTGCCAATTGTACATCTTACTAAACATGTCCGAAACTTTTGAACTCATTAATTTTCCCTTCAAACCTTCCTTTCTTCCTAACTTCCCTATTACTGTGGAGGACATTATCACCCTCCCAATCACAGTTCTAGGCTCAAAATCTATATATCATCTCTTACCCTATCCCCTACCCCATATCCAATCAGTTGCCAGGTCCGGTTGATTCTACCTTCACAAGATTTCTCATATACACCTGTTTTTTCCTCTGACACTGCCACTACCCTAGTGCAGTCCCTCATCGCCTCAGACCAGAACCACTGCAACAGTCTGCTGGTTGATCTCACTTCTTCAAGTCTCTCTCTATTCCAGTCCATCCTCTAGTCCAGCAGTTATCAACTGATTTTCATAAAGTGCAGATCTGACCATGTCACCCTGGATTCAATCAGCTCCAATGGTGCCTTAATCCCTCTAGGATATGAAACTGAAAATCAATAACCCACTTTATTTAATTATTGACTGAGACTTAGGAATTAGTTTGATTTAGCGAACAGTTTGACTTCTTAACATTAAGGTCTATAAGATGGTTTGACTTCTTGAAAAGACTAACAACCATTTCTGGAGGCTACAGCCTGGACTGACTGAATTGATGTGGTGCTAAGATGTGCTGCTGTGGGCTGCAAAATTTCCAATCAGCAACAGGCTTTGAGTATAAGCAATAATCAGTTTATTTAGGGAGACCGTGGTTCCTAAGCAATTGAAATCCCAGACATGTCATGGATGCCCACTGCTTAAGGGTGGCCAATATTTATAGTGATTGAGATAACACTAAAAATAGAATAAGGCAGTACAATTTCACAATTGGTTGACACTAGAAGTGGGGAAAATTCCATGATTGGTTGAGGGGCATGCACATTAATCATAACCACTTTGTCAGCAGGCTTTTAGGTCATTAATTCCTGGTCATTAACTGCAGGTTTTTCTCAGAAAAAGTATTCCACCTGCCACCTCAGCAGAGGTTTTCATAAGAAATCAAACATTTGGTGTTTTGTTCAGCATTATCATGGGAATTAAGGAAGTGGTGGGCAAGAGGAAATTTTATAAGGGAGTAGTGACAATTGATTCATAGGGATGAGGGGTGCTGATGCTGCAGTAACAAGCTCTAGGGTTAAATGTAATGTAATTCTCTATAACACAGTGAAATGATTTTATTCTACAATCTACAATGATATCACTAACACAAAAATCAATATCATTAATATATGAGGTTATTAGGTCCTATTATATATAACTCTTAACCCAACAACATGACTAGCAATCTCAGCTCTATTCAGTCTAACATCAATCACCACAAACTGAGTAAATACTGATTAAATTGGAAAAGGGTATCAAAATTTTCTTCACAATGCAAGGCCGTAAGCCTAGCATGGGACCACTATGGTGTGTGTGGTTGATGACACAGGACTTTCTAGATTTTCCAGAGGATGTTGACCCAGTTTTCCCTTTATCATGAACTTTGGAAATACCCTTTTGCAAGTAAATCAACATGATTATGCCAAATGTAAATACAGCCTACACTTCTACCAAGTGTATAAAAGACTGCTCTGTCTGGCCACTATGGGGCTCAGGATCTCACTCATTGACAGTTACTTGCCTTGCTACTAAACTATCATGCTCAGACTTGGTGCTGTTTCTTTTCATTGCAGATTATTACCGCAACAAGGATCAAATAAAAAATGCTGTTTGGCTTTTGAAGCCCTTCATAACTTGGACCCTTCCTGTCTTTCCTGTCTTCTTATCCCTTACTGCCCCCAATATATTCCTCATTCAGTGACAATAACCCCCTTACTTGAAGAAACCTGTGTTTCTTGAACACAGAACACCTCATCTCCCTACTCCAGACTGTACCCCAAGCCTGGAACTTTCTGTCTAGTAATTTCACCTTCTTCCTTCCCTAGTTTCTTTCAAATCTCAATATTTGTTCCACCTTCTGCAAGAAGCCTGTTCTAGTCCTCTTTGATTTTGGTATCTTACCCCTGAAATGATCTCCAATTTATATGGGATCAATCTTGTTTGTACATAGCTGTTTCCATATTATCTCCGCAATAGACTGTGAGTTCCTTAAGCAGACTGGTTGGGTTTTTGTTTATTTGTCTTTTTGTTGTTGCTTTTTTGCCTTTCATGTTATCCCAACACTTAGCACAATGCCTGGCACATAATACCTAGTAACAAACCCTTGTTGACTTGACTTGCATGAGAGCTAGATTTGGAGTCTGAGGTTCTGGGGTTCCAATTCCATTTACTGCTCTCTGATACTGGGGCAAATCACTTCACTCCTCTGAAAACCTGTTCTAAAATGAGGGAACTGGATGAGAAAAGTTCTAAGGTCCCTCCTGGCTCAACCTAGGATCCTATCACCTCCCTGGAGCATTTAAAGGGTCTGCTTTGTGGCTCCAGGTGGGAGGAGAAGGGTCACCGCCCCCCCCAGACCTAGAGAGAGGAGGTTCCCCCGCCCCCCCCAGGCGAGGCCCGCAGGCTCCAGCACCTGGGGGAGGAGGGGCGGGCTCAGGAAGGGGGCGCCTGGACAGGGAGCCCTCCTCCTCCTCCGCCTCCAGCCCAGCCCCCAGCCCCACCTCCTGCCCCCCCCGCCCCACCCCGCACTGTCGGCCGGGAAGGTCACTCACCGCTCCTCGGAGCACAGCAGCAGCTACTGCTCCCAGGGCTTCACGCGGATGAAAGCCATGGTCCCCCGTGCTTGGGGCCCCCTCGAAGAGCACTTCACAATTGCACCCTCTCGAAGAGCACAACGAGAGACGAGCAGAGACAGAAGGGCTGGGAGGGTCCCCCCTCCCAGCCCGTAGCCCCAAGGCGCGCACGCACGCGCCGTATTCTCACCCTTCTGTGCTCCTAGCGGGCTCGGGCTGGAGGGAGTCCCGGCGCCGGGATGCTCGAGAGCGCCTCAGTGCGCGTGTGCGAGGACCCGAGCTCCGCAGGGTCCGCGGTGGTGGGGAGGTGGGGGCGGTCACCGAGGTCGGTGCGAGGACGCGGCACCTTCTCGTTTTTTCTCTCCCTGAGTCGTGCACGGAGTCCCAGCTCGAAGGGGCTCCCGGGATTTCAGGTGGCCGTGGTCTCCGTCCCCTTCCTACTGAGGCTTGAGCTTTCTGAGAAAGATGCTACGACTTAAAAAAAAAAGTTATTGTTTATAGTCACGACCGCATTACCGCATTTTTATTTGCTGCATCCCTTCAAGAGCGGGGACTTCTTCCCCAATTTCTACGAGAAACAGACTCCACTCAGTTTTTTTAAAAAATGTTTTTATACCGTCATAGTTTTTTGTTTTGTTTTGCTTTGTTTTTATATCACCATTTTCCAAGTAACTTTTTCTCTCACCCTCCTTTTTTGTGGACCACTTGGACACTTTACTGAAGTCTCCGAATAATGTTTTTAAATGAATAAGATAAAAGCATATACTATTAAAAAGGAAACCGAATATTTTAAATAGTTTTAAAAATATTTTCTTTAAAAAGTTAATAGACCCCAGGTTAAGAATCCCGTTATAGAAGATTGATAGTGACATACAGGGGAAGTTTTGAAGCTACTTTTAAAATCAAAATTATAATTGGGAGATAATTTCATAGATTGCTGCTTAATTCTTGGTTGTAAACATGGTCAAATTAATAAACAAGTATTCCCAGAGGAAGCCAATTAAGTAGGACTTTTGTTGGATTTCTGAGAAATAAAACTATATAGATTATAGCATGCAGTTTGATGGACAGCCTACAGAACTTGTCCATAAGCATGTGTATCTGGAGCAGATAGTACAGAGGGACGAGAAGTTGGGCTTAGAATTGAACAGGAAAGCAGGATGCATTATATCTTTGGGAAATTGTAGTGCTCCCCAAACTTATACCAGAAACAAACTCCACTTTTTTAAAACAAACTTTATTAATGTTTTTTAATATCATCATAGTTTGTTTTTTTTTATTTTTCACGTCATCCTAGTTTCCCCAGTAACTTTTTTCCTCCCTCTCCCAGAGAGCCATCCCATATAACAAATAGTGTTGTATTTTAAAGGAAAAAAAGAATGGGAAAATCTGGAAATATGTGCCATGGGCAACATTTGTGGACCTCTCACCTCTGCAAAGGAAGGTGCAAAGATGGGAGTCTTTTCCTATCACTTCTTTTGAGCCATGTTTGTTCTTTATAATTTTGCAAAATTCACTTTTAATTTCTGTGTATGGTGGTTCTTTTTATTTACATTTTTGTAATAGTTGTCTATTGTTTCCTCAACTTTGCTTACTTCACTCTACATTAGTTCATGTAGGTCTTGTCATACATCTGTCTTCATCATTTCTTATAGCACTGTAGTATTTCATTACATTCATATACTACAATTTGTTTAGCCATTCCCTAATCTATGGATATCTACTCCCCCCCCATTTCTTTGCTGTCACAAAAAAATGCTACTACAAATATTTTGATATACATGGGGACTTTTTTTTTTTTTTAATTGATGGCCTCCCTTGGGTATAAGCCCAGTAACAGAATCTCTGAGTCAAAGGGTATAGACATTTTAGTTATTATTTGCATAATTCCAAATTCCTTTCCAAAATAATTGTTCTGCTTCACAATTGCACCAACAAAACATTAGTATGCCTATCTTCCCATAATCCCTCCCCATTCACTATTTCCATGTTTAGCCTCTTTGCCAATTTGCAGGGTTTTGAGGTACAACTTCATGTTTGTTTTGATTTGTATTTCTCTTCTTATTAGTGATTTGAAGCATTTTTTCACATAATTATCAATAGTTTATAATTCTTTTGAGAATTGCTTCTTAATATCCTTTAACTACTTATCTATCTACATATATATTGTATGTGTGTATATGTGTATATATATTTATACATATACACACACACTTTATATATCTCTGTCTTTTAACTATTTATGTTGGATAGCAAACCCTTATCAGACACATTTGATATAAATTTTTTTTCCCATTCAACTGCCTCCCTTCTTACCTTGGATGCATTAATTTTGTCTTCACAGAAGCTTTACAATTTTATGTAATCAAAGTGATCTATTTTATCTTTGGTTAGGAATACATTTCTTACCTATAGCTGTAAGTAGTATGATTTTCGATTCAATTTTTTTCATAGTATGATTGTTAATATTAAAGCCACATACCATTTAGAATGTATTGTAGAATATGGCATAAGGTATTGTCTAAGCCTAATTTCTGCCAAAATTCTCTCCAGTTTTCCTAGCAGTTTTTATCAAATAGGGAGTTCTTTCCTAAGTAATTTATATTTTCAGGTTTATTGGATACTGGGTTATTGAATTCTCTTATTTCTGACTTCTTGTCTAGTCTGTTCCATTGATTTACCTTTCGGTTTTTTAACCAAGACCAGATAGTTTTGATGATTGCTGTTTTATATTATTTTGAGGTTTGGAAATGCAGTTCCCCCTTTGTCTTCTACTTCTTTTAATATTTTCCTTTGATATTCTAGATCTTTTGTTTTTCTAAGTGAATTTTGTTATCATTTTATCAAGATCTATGACATATTCCTTTGATCATTTAATTGTTATAGTATTAAAAATGTAAATTTTAGTTGTATTGTCATTTTTATTTTATTGACACAGCCTAGCTGTGAGTACTGAATATTCTTCCAGTGATTTAAGTTATTCTTTGTCTTTAAAAACCACTTTGTAATTGGATCTACAAAGCATTTTGTGTGATTTAGTAGCTTCATCCTTATATATTTATGCATTTTGTAGTTATTTTCAGTGAGATTTCCCTTTCTATTATTGCGTCTTAGATTTTGTTATTTCCTAGAAATTGTGGACCTGGATAAAAACTCAGACAAACTAGATGTTCAGTAAATATAGTGAGGCATTTATTCAGGGTCAAGGAAATGCAATTCATAATAGCCACTACCTTGTTTAGACATGGGTGTTTGGGCAGAAAGGGGAGAAAGGGAATTTTTATGGGGTTTAGTCATGGGAAGCAGAAGGAAGGAGTATAGCAGAGAGATAGTACGGCCAACTGCAGGAGAGACTGATGCAGAAGTGTCCTTGTAGTAGACGTTCCCCACTATTGGTCAAGGTGGACCAAGAGTCTTCCTTAGACTAATGAAGCTTGGGTCAGCTCCAGGTGCTGCTGAACCACAATAGTGTTAGTAACATGGCCCAATATGAGAAGTGGCATGTAGGCAACACATGATTCCCAAAAAGAGGAGCAAGGTACATGTAAGGTAAACGCATACATGTATGATGCATACATGCATCGGTTCCATTTGATTTCAGGTAAGAATAGTATAAGCAGCCAAGGGAGATGTCCCTGAAAAAAAAAGGGCTGCATAAGTTCTACTTGTTCTTTACATCATGACTAATGGGAAAATAGGCTTAATGTGAATGTGTAAGTAGAGCCTATATCAGATTGCACAAAGTCTTGGGAGGGGGGAGAAAATTTAAAACTCAAAATCTTATGGAAGTGAATGTTGAAAACTAAAAATAAATTAATTATTAAAAAAAAAAGAGGGGCTGGGTAACATCTTTAAGGCCAAAGAATCAAACTCATCCTTGCTGGGGGAGGAAAAAACCTCTGAGCTGGGAATGCCAAAAGTCACATCTTTCAACCAAGGGTTTATAAGTTGGCAGTGACCTACCCCCAATATCCATTTTATCAGCGCATTTCATGTTGAATAACAGGTGTCCTTTTTAGCCATCTGGTCTTCTGGAAACAACTTCTCTTGGACCTTTTGGCCTCTTCAGTAGATTTGTTTTTCTGGTTCCATATCACTTGTAGATTCTTGATGTTCTTGCTAGAGTTTTACAAAACAAATCTCAATACACTTTAGTACAACTTCTTAAACATTACTTCTACAACAATTAGTTAAAACCAGCTCAAACTTCATGGTTATGACAACATTAAATTAGGAACCCATAGTTCACTTGAAACTAAAGAGAATTTTAAATACCCCTTTGCTGTTTCTATCTTTATCTAAACTCTGTACCTGGCATAAACATTGCTAACAACAAGCTAAAGGAAGCCTCTTAAAAAAAAAAATCTGAGAATCAAACTTGTAAACGAGTCCTTCTGGTTAAAGATTTAAAATTTACCAGAGTAGACATGTAAGCTAAAGGTAAGGTTGCTTGTCTAGATGAGCATTGGCTTCATTATCATTTAACTTCCTACAATGTAAGTTAGCAAACTGTTCTACTGATTTATTTAAGAAATTCAAATATGAACTAAAAAATCAAAAGCTAAATATTTTTAAAATTACCACAGAAGGTAGAATTCTCAAAACCTTTTAGATTTCTGAAAACCTTTTTAAAATAAATTTTTTCTCAAAATTTTATTCATTTGCAGTTATTTAGAACTCCAAATTTTAAATACCACTTAATTTCAATTAATTCCAATTCAATTTCTATTCATTTCTCCTCTTAAGAGGAGTAGAGATTGATAAGGATCTAATCCTTAAATAAAAACATAAGTTACAGAACATTTCTTATAAGAAGATAACTTCTAATACACAAATGAATTTACTTAGAAGTTACCAAGTTAACTTCAATTGTAGTTAAAAAAAAAAGTCCTGGGATATGTAAATACTCTAAGTAATCAAGTTCAAAACAATACCTGTCAAATAAGTTATATATAGTAAAACATGTGTGTACTATAGGGCATATTCTAAAAATAGATATTATTCCCAAATTAAATAATAAATCTTAATAAAATTGACCTTTCTCTTTGAGGTAAATATTCCATAAGTTACTTTCCCCTAAGGAAACTGATTGCACTAAAATTCTTTTAATTAAAATAAAACTCAAGATGTTTCTGATTTAAACATAACCAATTAATAGATTCATATTTTGGCCCCAAGAACTCTTACATCGTCATCTGTTCTGAAAATTTTAAGGACTTTTTTTCCAGTACACAAATAGACATAACTATGAACAGGCAAATAACAAGGCCAAAGACTCATTTACTTTGTTGTTCAGGATATGGTATTGCAACAACCAGATTCATCAGAAAAATCACAACTTAACTTGGTCTTGTTAGAGAGATTTGCTATGAGATGAAAAAACAGGGACATGATCATGACAATATCAAGACTGGTCCTCCAGGCCCAAGCTCAAGGGCACAGAATAACTTAGCCCATGTATGACAGAGTAAAGTATCTTCAGTAACATTTGATTTCAGGTAAGAATAGTGTAGGCAGCCAAGTGTATGGCAGGATACCACAGCCTGGCTCAGAATTAACCAGGTGGAAAGATTTCTTGTATGGGAAATTGAGCCAAAAAGGTTCACCCTTAGCTTTCCCAAGGTCACCCTCCCAACCTTATTCGTAAGGACAAATACCTACTTGCCTTTGATCACAGAAGTCGCTCCCATTGATCTGCTGGCATTTTCATGAAGAAGTGAAACATTTGGCCAAGGGACACAACATACCTGAAAATGAAGCTCAGAAAGAAAATTCAGGGTCCCAAAAGGTTTCACCTCAAACAACAAAACCTTACTTATCATAGTGGGGCTAGACACAATTGTTATCAACACTCTCAAGTGGATGCAATAAATTAGCTAGCACATAAAAATTTATTGTCTTCTAAAAAAATGGCAGAATGGTAAAAAAAATGGTAGAATTCTTTTCTACAAATATTTCTCCTTCTCAAAAACAGCTTAAAACTCATCCTGACGTAAAAAAAAGTCAGTCATTAGAAATTAATATATTGTATATTAATCCTTTCAATACAAAAAAAATGATCGAGTGGAGTCCACCAAATTGGTTCAAGATGTAACTTCAGTACAGAATATTCCAAATATAACTTCATAATTATCATAACCACAAATTAGCACATGATTAATTTCTGTACCATAAATACACATTAAAAAATTTTTTTTTCTCATTTGAAAAGCAATTGTAATAGGGAAAGCCCTGTTCTGTAAGTAAACCAATATATAAAATTTTTTCACAGAGATGATAACATTTCCCTGACCTGGCTATCACAAATGGCTTTTAAAATCACAATCTCTTTAGGTTGGAAAGATGTTAGTACAACACATTTCATCACAGATCCAATTAGTAAAAAGTAACTTGTGGGGGCTAAACTCGTTAAACTGAAGAACAAAGGCAACAGGAATTGGTAATAAATTCTGAGTAATTACCCCAAATAGGAAAATATATCATGCTGTAGATGAATTCACATAGGACAAATGAATTCCACGTTAAAATTAGTAGGAAATGTATATAAGGCTTTACCAGGACACATTTTGACACTTTGTCAGGAGACATTCACAACTGTGATTGTTGGGTCAACTCAAAATTTTCTGGACCAAATCTTATAAGTCATTGCTGTTAAAATTTCTCACTTTAAGATTCTGGGTAGAAAACAGATTTTTGGTCCAGGCGAAAAAGCTCTGAAGAGTTAAACTTCATACTGGCAGGGTGTGGCCCTTCTTACTTTGGAAGAAATCCTTGAAAGTTTTCACTCAACACAAAAAGAGTCGATTCTCAATTTGCACCATACAAAGAAACAAAATAGAGCACTGAAGATCCCAATAAGACAACATTCATAAAGTGCTTGATAGGAGAGTATGGGTAAGGACTGATGCTAGGCACTCTGTAAACAAGAGCTTCCTACAAAGCTCTGAAAAGGTGGGTGAGCACAGCTACCAGATGCTTATCTCACTTCATTTGCAGCAGACCAAGAAGGTAAGGCTGTGTGGTTCGATAGGTAAGAATATGAATTAAGTCTCTTCGCATTGTAATTTCTAGGCCTCAGCTAAAATTAAATCACTCTACTGTAACCTGAGCGTGAAGTGTTAAAGTCGTCCTAAGTCTGTTGCAAGAGCCTAATGTTCAGAAGTATTTCTCAAACACAATTACTTCAAAGTGTTAGCAGGGCTGGTAAGATCTTAGGGTTCTGCTTTTGGCAGATGAGGACATATTAGAGATTTCTGCTTTATCAAGCTCATAGTAAAACATTATAAATATCTATTGTATTTCTAAATGAACTGTTTACATCATTAACAAATGAATCTATAACCATTTAATCCAAAAGAATCTGGATCTTAAAAGTAATTACCATTTTAACAAAAGGTATAACATAGCAATTTTTCTGTCATTAAAAAAATTGGTATAATTAACTTTTTTCTCCCATCTAATTTCATTTATGATTTCTTAAAATATAGGACGGGAAAATAGCATCTCATTGGGATTCAAACGGAAATACTTGACCATGCCTTAAACTCAAATCACTCTAGCTCTCACTGATTGGCCAACAACAGGTCCCAGTCCCAGCCTCACTTAGTCATTGTTTGGGTTTTGATGGCTCTGAGTGAGTGTAAATAGCGATTGTTTCTGTTGTGGCCAGAAACCCTGAGAATCTTCCCCTCCCAGACTGATTTCTTTTCTTTCTTTTCTTTTCTTTTCTCTTTTTTCTTTCCTTCCTTCCTTCCTTCCTTCCTTCCTTCCTCCCTTCTGCAGGTAAAAGAAGCAATTTTTTGCCTCGTCTCTTACCTATCCTTAATCACCGCATGGTTTTGGCCTCAGGCAAACTGAGACCTGGGAAAGACCTTAGCTTTAAAAGACCAAGGTCTCCCACTGCATCTGGAATTTCCAGTCAGCCTGATCTATATCTTGCCACTGGACCAAGATGTCTCCAGAGGAGAGAATGAGGCTGGTGATGTTGCACGGCCTTGCCTTACTTAAATCCAATTCACTGAGAAGTCAAGACATTGCCCTCCTGATGTCATTGGCCCTCTTCAAGAATGAAGGACAAACAACAACAAAACAACAAACCAAATTCATGTTAGGTACTATTTTTATCCACAGTACAAAGAGACAAACTGAAGTAACTTGTTTTTAAGATCACACAAACAACAAAGTCCATGCAAACAGATTCATGAAAAAATTTTAAACACTTTGGCTTAATGCCAAATAGTAGAATAAATTCTAACTTATGATAAACATCTTACTAGAATAAACACATTTCACTTTGAATAAGACCAGACTAAATTCAATTACACCTGCATTTATTTTCCAAATAGCATCACAAAGAATCTTAATTTATAATTTTAGCATACATAGTTGTTAAACAAAATCAGTGATTTGCTAAAGACTTTTATTCTCAAGATGCAATATTGACTATTGATATACCTATAACAATTTAAATGTTGAATTATGGCCAGTTGTAATTCTGTTATTCCCTAAAAGATGGAGGCACCAAAAAATCCTTTAAGATGTTTTTAGCAATTATAAAATCTGTAACAGCTTACAAAAATCTGGTCTGTTCAAATAACAATTAAGTTCTGGTATATTATTCACCGAAGTTAACACAGAGAATTTTCCAAATAAATACAACATTTCAATTTGCTTTCTTAAACTTCTCTTTTGGGGGGCAAGAAGCAAGACAGTTCTTAAGATTCTATAAAAATGAGTAGCATCTCATATATTTACAACATAATTTCTAATTTCAAAACACACATACCAATACAAAAAGTGACTTCTAAATTGATCAGTGCTAAACTTTATTTTTCTGATTCTCCAAGTATCTAAGGGCAGTTAGACACTACTAGTCACAATAGTGTAGAGACCCAGAGATTCCCAAGAATTAACAAAATGTATTTGATTTTTGAGGATTTATTTTTATAGCCTGCAGTTTTGTGGAAAGTATTGATTATCTTGATTAGTAAATATCTTTGTTGATCCTCTAGGATTTTCAAGTAAGCCATCAAATCATTAGCAAATAGGTGTAATTTAATCTCATCTTTACCTATCTTTGTGCCTTTAATTTCTTTCTCTTGTCATTTCTATTAGTAGCATTTCCAGAACTTTATCAAGTAATCAAATAACTATATCAAATAATATCAAATAACTACCATTTTTTGAGGCGGAAGGTTCTAGTCCCCATTGCATGTGATACTTGCTTTTGTTTTTATTTTTTAATTCAATTTTATTTTATATTCTGAATTCTGAGTTCTGAATTCTCTCGTCTCTATTCCCCTTCCCCTATCTGTTGAGAAGGCAAGGAAAACAAAATCCATTATAAATTTGTAAAGTTACACAAAACAATTTCCACATTAGCCCTATTCAAAAAGAAAGAAAGAGAGAAAGAGAAGAAAATATACTTCGTGCAGTACTCTGACTCCATTGGCTCTCTGTCTAGAGGTAGAAAGCATGTTTCATCATGAGTCCTCTGGAATTATGGTTGATCATTGTACTAATCAGAATTACTAAGTCTTTCAAAGTTAATTATTTTTACAAGATTGTTTTTATTCTATAAATTACTTTTCTGGTTCTCATTTCATTTTCCGTCAGTTCATACTAGCATCCCCAGGTTTTTCTGAAACCATCCACTTCATCATTTCTTATGTCACGATAGTATGCCATCATATTCATATTACATAATTTCTTCAGTCATTCCCCAGTTGATGGACATCTCCTCAGTTTCCAGTTTTTTGCCATTACAAAAAGAGCGGCTAGAAATATTTTGTGTATGTAGGGCCTCTTCTTTTTCCCTTGATCGCTTTGAGGTATAGACCTAGTGGCAGTATCACTGGGTCAAAGATTATACACAATTTAATAGCTTTTGGGGCATAGTTCCAAGCTGCTTTTCAGAATGGTTTGATGAATTCACAGATCATTGTATTATTGTAACTCTTTTCCCTCATCCCTTCCAGAATTTGTCATTTTCCTTTTTTGTCATCTTAACCAATCTTATGGACAAGAGGTGGAAGCTCATAGTTATTTTAATTTGCATTTCTCTGGTTATCAGTAATTTAGAGCATTTTTAAAATGACTATACTCTAATTTGCTTTTATCACCCTTTTTGTCTAAATCCTGCACCAATTTATAACTCATCCTGGTATATAATATTAGATATTGTGTATACATCTATTTTGGGTGTATGGGGTGGCCAGGGAGGACTAGCACTTCTGGTACAAAGGCCTGCCTGGCACTTTCAGGGCTGCTCATCTATCTTTGATGTACGCCTGTCACCCAGCTCTCACTTGTAGCTCTAAAAAGCTGTAGCATGTGCAGCCATCACACCCCAGTAAAACTATCTCAACAAGACACACTAAACCAAATTGAGAGTGACCAACAGCCCTCAAATCTGTCAATGAGTTAGGGGAATGTCTACCCCAAGCTTGTGAAAACTGACCCTGGTGGAATAGGCAGATGAGAACAATTTGTTCCAGTGGCCACAAAGGTGGCTGAAACAGGCACTGTGGAGTACTTCGAGCCTGGTCAGACATCAAAGACACCAAGGTTATTCACTGTACACTGGGCCATCGACAGTCATCCTGACTTTTGTCCTGCCACTGGGCTTTGATGACTCTGGAAGAGAGAGTGAGGCTGACAACTATGTAACTATGTCTCACTTAAATCCAGTTCACATGTGAGTCAAGACATCATCTCATGATGTCATTGGTCCTCTCTGAAAATAAAGGATAAGCAACAACATTTTGGGCACACTCTTTTCAGGCTTTCCTAGTAGTTTTTGTCAAATAGTGAGTTTTTGCCCCAATAGCTAAGATCTTTGGGTTTATCAGATGTTATACACTACCATGCTAACCTATTCCACAGATTAACCTTTCTGATTTTTATTTAGACATTAGACAAATTATTTTGACAATTAAATTTGTAACATAGTTTAAGAACAGTTACTGCTAGGCTTCCTTCCTTCTCATTTTAAAAAACTGATTCCCTTAATATTCCTGACCTTTTGTTCTGCCAGATTAATTTTGTAAATATTATTTTTAAGCTCTTTAAAGTAATCCTTTGGTAGTTTGATTGGTATGGCACTGAATGCTTTTATTTTTAAATAGATAATTTTTAGGTATTAAAAATGGTCCCACTATGACTGTAATACATAGGGTTTTTAATATAAATGAGTGCTGTACTTTGTCAAAGCCTTTTTCTTCATCTATTGAGATGATCATGTGGGTTTGTATGTTTTTTTTTTAATGTGATCAGTTGTATTGATGGTTTTCCCAATGTGTCCTTGGTATAAGTCCAAATTGACCATGATGAATGATTTCCTGGATGAATTGCTGTAGTTTGTTTGACAGGATTTTATTTAAAATTTATGCCTATCTTTTTAATACCAGTATGCTACCAGTATTGTCCTATGGCTTCACAACGATTAGCCTCTTTTTTCATTCTTTGTTACAAGGATAGCTCACTGAGTAAGGTGGGTAGGGGGTTATAGTCTGAAATGAAGGTAATGCAAAAATAAAAGATATAAATAAAAAGAACTTTAAGACACAGAACACAATCTCTGAAGAAATGAAAATTAATATTAGAGAGGTCAATAAAGAAGTGAATGGTACGTAAAGCAGGCTGCAACAACATTTAACAAAGAAGGAATTTCAAAGAATGGGTAAAAGATGTCATCAGGGTAATGAATGATAGAAAAAGATGGATTGGTCACATGATAATGGCAAAGGATGACGGGTAAATAGTCTGCGTCTTCCACTGGTATCTTCAACTGTAACATCAGGAGAAAGTGAGGAAGGCCCCCAACACGTTCACAAACTTCTGAGAGGACTTGGACAAGAATTATGCAGGATGGGCAGGAATGAATAGGTTGCAATTTGTAGCATTAGAGGGACCAGCCAAACTGATGAGACCACAGATCCTTTTGGGTAGTTTTTAAATTCTGGGGTTATAAGGAAATATCTCTAATGTCTCACAATCCAGGCCTAACATTGGTTGGTTTACTTTTTCAAAGACTTCTAATTGAATATGCCCTAGAACCGCACCTAAACCTGAACCCCCAGCTGGTCTGAAAGACCTAGAACAAAGGGTAGAGTCCATGTCTTAGACTGCCTTGTATTCCATGTATCTTGCACAGAGTAGGCATTCAGTAGATATTTGAACATAAAGAAAGATCAGGAAGAGATATAATCCAAAGGTGTTCAGTGAGCAGCAGTACATGTTATGGTTTTAGGATGATAGCACATTTATTGTGTGCTTACTAGTTGTAGAGTAGTGTGACGGGAATTATGGGGTATATGAAAAAGGGTGAAATAAGTTCATGTTCAAACCAATTTACTAATACTTATGTTATCTAGTGTGAAGGAAATGCTATTTAGACTTAATCTTCTCAATGCTATCAAACAAATTTTATTAATCAAATGAATTCTATCATTACTCGATTGTCTATTAGACAATTTCTTAGGGCTTCCTAGTAAATATGTTTTGTACTGGTGTTCAGTAACAAAATTCTCTTTCTGTTGGGCAGAGTGGAGACAGCCTCAGTTGGCACTCAAGGTCAGGCTGAAGACTGGACATCACCTATGGATTTTTTATAGTTCTAGATATGTGTGTTAGCCGGTTACAACCAAATTCAAATTGGTGATTGATTATTAAACTTAGATGAATAGAAACTATCAACCAAAGCTAAAATCATTAGCAAGTGTTTATCAGTTGCTTTACCAAATCTAGGGAACACATGTCTATGGTAGTTGTTTGTCAAATCTGGGGAGCATATAATTAGTAGCTGTTTATAAATTTTGGGATATGCAAACATTATAATTAGTTGTTTATCAAATTGGGGGGACTTATGTTACTGCCAAGCTATAGTGCTCAAGTCCTTACTATAGAAAAGCAATTTATATAACTTGTCACAAAATGGAAGTTTAAAATAAAATGGAGTCAATTTTATCTGAGGCAACAAACTTATTCTCATTACAGATACTTTCTGTTCTCAACTTGAAATCTAGGCTATAAGAACTTCCATAGATTAGTACATGATTAATTTCTAAATAAGGAGCATAAATAATATATGCTTTCGCTTCAGAAGAAGGTCAGCATCAGTTGAGCAGTCTGAGAAGACATGGAGAAGAGACTTGAGCTGTGAACTTTGAAAGATAGATGAGATTTGGATAGGCAAAAAGGAGTATTATTTAGGTTCAGAGGAATACAAATGAACTGTTTGGCAGGTGGTCCATTGATTTTTTTTCAATATGCCTCATATTCATTTCTCTCCACCGTGTCATTACCCTGATCAAAAACCTTCAATGTTTGTACAAGAAAGTAGCTAGAGATAAGGGTAGGAAGGTGAGTTGGGCTTAAATTGTGGTAGACCTTAAATGTCAGGTAAAAGACTTGGAACTCTATCTGTTGGAAGAGGAAGATGTTGAAGTGTTTTATCAGTAGAGTAACATGATGAAAATAGAAAGTATAGACAGAAAAGGGTAGTCTAGGTGTGAGAGTATAAGCTCATAAATAAGATGGTAGTAGTAGGCTTAGAGAGAAAGGAAGAAATAAGAGAAACACTGAGAAAAATAAATAGACTTGGTGAATTAATTCTGTATTAGGGGAATGCCAGAGCAAAAAGTCAAAGGTGACTCAGATTTCAAGAGAGAATTTTGGTACCACTGACTCAGGAAGAGGAACCAGTTTGAAGAGGAAGAAGGTAAGTTCAGTTTTTAAAAAGTGTTGAATTTGGGTCACCTTGCTCCCAAAAACTACTTCACCAATATAGGTTGGTGTATGTGCCCTCTAGTAGATGCCAAAATGTTACATCCTCTTCTGTCTTGCCTTGACTCTGAAGGGACCCTACTGGGTGAGTTCCCTACTGGGAGACTTCATCAGGATGCTTTTGAACCTAAAAAAATTAATTCAATAAATATTTAATAAGTGCCTGCGTATGTTCTTTACATGGATGCTGTGTGTATTTGTGGCAATTTTCCCAGGCTAATAATAATAATAGTAATAATAATAATAAAATATAACATTTTTATAGCACTTAATATGTGCCAGGCACTCATTTGATCCTCACAACAACCCTGGGAAGTAGGTGCTATTATTATCCCTATTTTACAGATATGGAAACTGAGGCAAATAGGGGTTAAGTGACTTGCCCAAGGTCATACAGTTGGTAAGTGTTTGAGGCTAGATTTGAAGTTAAGTACTCTGGACTGTAGGCCTGACACTCTTATCTCCTGTACCACCTAGATGGTTTATGGAAGGTTTGTTTTGTAGCTACCACTTTGACTGGCATCTTAGTAAAACCTTTACTAGAAGTAAGCTGTATGTATTGGCTATTAATGTGAACATAGCAATGGAGTTTATTAGTCATAGTGTTAGAATATCAGACCAATGGACAATACCAGGGATTCTTAAATTTGGATGTGTGGTCTTGCTTTTTCTTTTTGTTTTTTAACATTTTGATAGCTCTATTCCATATAATTGTTTTCCTTTGTAATACTATGTATTAAAAAAACCCATTATTCTGAAAAAGGGTTCACAAACTTTTCCAGACTGCCAAAGCAGTCCATGACTCTCAAGAAGGATGAGGAATATTCCCTTGAACAAATGGTAGTCACTTCCCTGAGGAAACAACTTGAAAAAGTGAATCCTTCATGAGGAGATGGCCCAGAGGGAGTATTGAATATATGTATATATATATATATATATATATATATGTCACTGTATGTTCAGCTTCTCCAAAGTTGATGGGTACCCACTATATTTACAATTCTTTGCTACCACACACACACACATACACACACACAAGTTCTTCTAGGAATATTTTGGTGTATTTTGGAACTTTGTTTCTATCTCTGACCTTCTTAGGCAGTATGTAGAATTTAGTCATTTTTCTTAAATAATTTCCAATTGTTATTCAGAAAAACTGGATAAATTCATAGTTCCACTATCAAAAATACAGTGTGCTTGTCTTGTCTTAACCCCTCCAACATTGAATATTCCCATATTTGATGGCTTAAAGCCATCAGTAAAGCCTCAGTGAGATTTTAATTTTCATTTTGCACCTTATTTGGAACATTTTTAGATGGTCATAGTTTATAATTCATATTTTGAAAATTTTTGTATTCTTTGACCAGTTGTCTATTGGAGAATGACTGTTGGTCACATATATCTGCATTGACAACTAGCAAAAAGCCACCACCTGCATGGGACTTTCCTTGATCCTCTTGGTGGTTCCTACTTCCCTCACCCTCTACTGAAATTACCATATTTACTTTGTATGTGTTTTGTATTTACTTATTCCCTCTCTCTATAGTAAACCATAAGTGCTTTGAGAGCTTTGTGCATTATGAAAGGCTTAAGCATCATGAAGACCCACTTGGCTTATCCTATTGTGTTCTCAAAGATCAGACCAGAAGAGCAAAAAACCTCCATTATGCTGAAAAGGCTCTGAGTATGGTTCTTGGGACAGGATGAACCTAGCTAAACAATGAGAAACTCATTACCTCTCAGTTGCCTATTAGTGTTAAATTCTTTGGCCAGAAGAATCTATGGAACAAAAGAGGGATAAGAACAAGCTATAGGAGGTAGCACCTGAGCTTAGCTTTGAAGGAAGTTAGAAATCTATGAGGTAGAGTTAAAAAGGCTTTATAAATATAAGGAGATAACCTGTACAAAGGTAGACATGGGAGGGTGGTGAAGGGCCTTGAAAGACAAACAGAGGAATTGTTTTTTTATCCTAGAGGCATCTGGGAGCCACTGGATCTAGAACTTTTTGAAAAAGGAATGACATGGACAGAGCTTTGCTTAAGGAAGATTTTTTTTTTTTTTTGCAGCTGAGGGGAGGATGTATTGGAGAAGAAAGACAGTAAAAGTTAAGAGAGCAATTATGAGGTTTTTGTAATAGTTTACATGAGAGGTGATGAGGGCCTGAACTAGGGTGGCAGTGGTATGAGTTGAGGGAAGTCAATACTAGATGTAGGGAGGTAGAACAAATTGTTGGTGATAAAAAATGACAAATGGATAGAGGAAAGGATATCGATTTCCATTATGATGATTATGTATAGAAATTTCCCTGATGCAAATCAAATGCCATAACGAAGAAATAAACAATCCCTCTTAATCAAACTGCCTGCTTAATCTACTTGAATATGAATAGTTTTGTAAAATGTAATGGAAAAGTATAATGGAAGAATATTAATATAGTTGTCTCATCAAACAAAGGAGGAAAAAACAACTTTAAAGAAAACTCACTAAGAAATTCAGCTAAGCAAAAGTATCTCAAAGCTTTTGTTGTTACTCATCCTTCATTCTGGAAGAGGATCTTCAAAGTGAATTGGATTTAAGTGAAGCAGTGCTGTACAAAGCTAAGGTCTTTTCCAGGCCTCATTTTGTCTGAGGCAACACTTGTTCAGTAATTAAAGGCTAGGTTATAATTGAGGCAAAAGGTGGTCTAGTTTGACTTCCTAAAAGAATCAATGTGGAAGTGGAAGACCCTCTAAGTTTCTCAGAAACAATTACTATTTATACTCTCTCTGAGCCAACAAAACCAAACAATGAACCAGTAAGGCTTGGGCTAGGACCTATTATTGATCAATCAGTGAGAGACAGAGTGATTTGGGTTTAAAGGCATAGTCAAGTAGCTCCATTTGAAATCCTTTATCAAAGCTATACCAGAGCTTACCAAAGTTTACCAGAGCTTTATTTCAAGAAATCATAAATGAAAACTATATGGGACAAGAGAGTTAATTGTCCCAGTTTTTTTTTTTTAAAAAAAGGATAAATAAATAAGGAAAAAAATATAGTCCCCAAATTTCAAAATATTTTGCCAAGTGTAAGCGATCAAAACCGCATGTAAGGATATGACTCCCCACATAGACAAAGGAAGAAGAGAAGGAGGATGGGGGAGAGGGAGGGAAAGGAGAAAGAGGAAGAGAAAAAACATAGCAGCATTACCCAACTGGATCTGGCCATTTGGATCCCCAGGGGCGCAGCTAATACTATTCACAGATTGTTGATCATTCATTCTCAAAGAGGACCAATGACAACAGGTGTGTGATTTCTTGACTTGCAAATGAGTTGGATTTAAGTGAGGCAGAGCTGTGCAAAGTCATCAGCCTCACTCTCTCCTGCAGAGTCATCAGAGTCCAGTGGCAAGGCATAGGTCAGAACAACTAGCAATGGCCCAGGATATGCTACCAGTTAACTATGAATAGCAGTGTAGCTACCTCATACATACTCTGGGTAATAATGATGTTAGATGGAATATCATTATAGAGGGCCTTTAGTTCTATAGAGAATATGGTCACACACATATAATAAGCAATACTGCTACCTCAAGGCTTTTAAGGGTGAAACTGATCACAGGATGACAAAGAGAATGTAGATAGAGAAGATCTGTAGGAATTTTTATAACAAATTTTTTCACTATTAAGGTCAATGGAGCAACCATATTTGGCCATCAGAGTCCAAATATTGTTATATATGTATATGTATAGATACATATATACATACACATATAGTCACAGGGGTATGTGTGTATATATGCATGGTTATACATATGCATATATATATTTCTATATATGTATATGCTTATAAAGGAAGTGGCAATGGTAATAAAAAAAGATGGGAACAACTATTAGACTAGATCAAGAAAGCAAAGAAGTTTGTGGTACAGGTGAAACAAATTTTAGTACTTTAAAAGATTGATTCTCAAGGCATTTGAAGAAGGGAGGATATCAAAGATTGTCAAGATGTTAGAAGACACCCTATTTTCCAGGCATAACACCAATCCTTTGCACTCATTCTCTGGATGATATCAACCACAACAAAACCCCAGAAATGGGATTTGTGATTTCCCTATTTCCCAGGGAATCCTAACCTGAGAGCCGGAACTTCAGCCAACATGCTGCAGCAGAAAGTGATCAATCATGTCTCCTGACACTCTGAACAATCCCTGTACCTGTAACTGCTAAGTAAACCAAACCAGATGCTGCACTCCTGTTCCTGCTAACTCTGGTTTTGTACCCCACTGAATGATCACAAGGCTCAATGACCCTTAAGACTTGAGGTAATCACAAGGCTCAATAATTCTAATAACTTAGAGACTGTTCCCACAGGACCCAAGAATAAATGCCAACCATGGGAACTGTTTACTCAAGACCTAAGAATGACTGTGTTGGATCATTCTTTTTGTGGTTTTCATGCTTAAAAACCCTACCCCTGCCATAAGCCATAAAGCCCTCTTTCTCAGCAGAACTTTTGCTTGCAAGCATTTTCCTCATTTTGAAATTAAACTTCTGTTTGATTCCTGACTCTCCTGTGTCTAACCTGCTTTGTTCAGCTCTGGCCACCCACAGGTTAGAGGCTGGTTCTGGTCTGGTTGATATTGATTGGTGTCAGAAGTAGGATTGTACATAGAACTGGGTCATTGGATTCTCCCGTACCAGTGGGAACAGACCAGGTGTCAGTGGACATTTATTTCTCCAGAGTCCGACCCACCATTCCCCCCTCCCCTCTGGTGAGTCCTCTGCTTTTGTCTCTGCTGCAATCCTTCAAGTTGAGCTGAGTTTAGTGTTCTTTTTGAGGAAAACTCCAGGGTCCCTGCCTTGACTTAGTTCATCCTGGATCACTCTGGTAAGGATATCCTTTCTTAACTGTACACCTCTTGTTAATTGACCTCTCCACATGTTTCCGCTCCTTTACTGAATGCCCCTGTTAAATTTGCAACTGTGTATGCCTCGGTAACTTGTGTGCCTCAGCTGAACTGGTTAATTGTAATTGTATGCTTTGTTAAAACTGTCTGTGTCATGTTTTTGTGGTGAGCCAGCCTGCTGTTTGTATTTGTCTTGTTGTTTTATCTGTGTCTATGTCTTTGTAAAATGTAAAATGTAAAATGTCTGTGTTATGTTTGTGTTGTGAACTAGATTCTGTTATCTTGAAAGATTTAAAATGCAGCCAGCTAGAAAAACTTCTAAGGGCTGTAACCAGAGAGCCACTGGGAAAGATTAATTAACTTTAATAGTTGAAGCAACTGTCCCAGTAAGTAGAACTAACCCCCACTTTAGGCTTTCCAAGGGAGATTAGGTTATAAGAGGGGAAAAAAAAACCTGTAAGGCACCATTTTTCCTGTCATTTCAGTTTTGGCTATATTGGAATTACAGAAATAAAGTTATGTAATCAAAGTTGAAGAACTGCTAAAAACATCTTGGTAGATTAAGGAGTTTGGAAATTAATCATTTTAAGATCACAGGAGAAAACTCCTGAGACTTTGGGGTAATTCCAGGAACTCACTCCCTCCCGAAATATCTTGGTAAGTTTTGGGGTACCACTCTGTATTATTTGTTTTAAGGAGAAATAAGGATTAAATTTTATAAAAGTTAAAAGCAAATGGCAAGATTAATAGCTTCATTGTTCTAGGGCAAATGAAGGAAGGCAGCTAGTTTGGAAGTAATTCCAGAGTAAAGAAAAAAAAAATAGGTAAACAGTTTGTACCTTACAGCAACCTCTTGTTAATTCTTCTTTGACATTTCTGATCATGAAAAGAGAAGATTGTTTAAACCAGAGATCTCCTGTGACTCCCCCAGTTCAGAGACCCTTTCCCTCTCCCTAATTAACTCCCCCCCCATCCCAGATCAGATTCTCAAATACAGGTGTTGGAGAAGAATGCTGGAAAAATATAGAGAAACTTGAATTACATTCTGCCCCACCTGGTAAAGGGGGAGGGGCAGCAGCTGCTACAAATATTTTAGAACATATAAATTCTTTTCTTTTTTCTCTAATCACTTTGAGGAAAAGACCTAATATTGGTATTTCTTGGCTAGAAGGTTTATACAATTTTATAACTTTTTGGGGATACTTTCAGATTGCACTCCAAAATGGTTGGTCAGTTCACAACTCCACCAGCACTGAGTTAGTGTCTCAATTTTTCCACATCCCCTCCAACATTTGTCACTTTCCTCTTCAATCATTTTAGCCAATGTGATAGGTTTAAGATGATATTTCAAAGTTGTTTTAATTTGTATTTCTCTAATCAATAGTGATTTAGAGCATTTTATCATATGATGAAATATAGTTTTAATTTCTTCATTAAAAAACTGTCTATTCATATCCTTTGACCATTTATCAATTAGGAAATGATTGGTTCTATAGCTTTTCCCAGCAGTATTCCATTCATAGGAAAGAGACCAAAAAAACAGTTGTCAAGGGTTTCCCAGGACTAGATGTTAGCAGGGTAAGAGTGTTGAAAGTTGAAGAGGCCAAGGTACTCAAGAGCACAGGAAAGAACAGTGTTGAAATGGAAATGGAAAACTCTTTGTCAGGGCCTGTGACTTGTCAGTATGTGTCAGTCAGGACTTGAAAGCCGGTCTTCCTGACTCTGAGGTCAGGTCTCTATCCACTGTGTCAAGCAGTGTATTATATTGATTATTTGTGGATATGAATCCAGAACTTGTGATAGACTAGGATTAAAGGAAGAGATTAAAAGATGAGAGGTCATTAGGAAGGCAAATAAGGTTAAGAAGGAAAAGAAGAAGAAGAAATAGTGTCTGCTATTAAGAGATACTGTCCGCTACTTAATGCCTATGTCATCTTAAGCAAGTCTTAGGCAATCTCTCTGAGCCTCAAGTTCTTTATCAGTAAGAAGGCAGTACGCTCTGGCCCATTCTTCCAGAGCTAGAGATGTAGTATCTCCCTCCTCAAGGTTCCAGGGGGACCACTGAGGGGTTGAGATATCTCTTCACTAACCTTACTGGCTTAAGCTCCCACCCGCTGTGTTCCTCCTACTGTTCGCCACCAGTGAATGACTATCACTCTAGTTCCATTTAAACAATTAACATCAACTAGATTTTATAAAGGGATATCTCTTTCTGTCTCTCTCTGTGTCTCTCTGTCTCTATTTATGTCTATCTCTTTCTCTCTCAAAGGCAATCCCGTATTGTGCTGGACCTGGAATCAAGAAGACCTGAGTTCAAATCCAATCCCAGACACTTGTTTTCTGTATAATTCTGGGCAAGTCACTTACTCTGTCTGCCTCAGTTTCTTCTACTATAAAATGGGGATAATAATATCAGCTACTTCTCAGGGTTGTTGTGGTTATCAAATGAGATTTGTAAAGTGCTTAGCACAGTGCCTGGCATATAGTAGGTGCTTAATAAATGTTTGTTCCCTTCCTCCCTCCCTTTCTCTCTTTCTCAATAGAGAGATATAGATATAGATGGTATAGCAATAAAAAAGCATGAACATTTTCCCCAAGCATTACAGAGTCCATAGTTCCTTATATCACTTTGCTCTCTATGGAGAGTGGACTAACTCTTAGCATCAATGGTACTACCAAGGTCACACCAAACCAGATCACTGCCAGATGTGTCCTTCCCCTGGCTGGGTCTGAAGGTTGCTCTTCTGCTTCTTGTTCCTGGGGGCAACAATGCTGGGTTAGATGCAAAACCAGTATGCTTTTAATTCCTAGATTCATTGGATACCCAGACACCTGGATGACTCACTCTCTTGATCTTTCAAAACTCACAAGGTCATAACCTCCAACTTGTCCACATAAAATGAAAGAACAAATGCAGAGGTCACTGACTGAGCCTGGATTCATTAGAACCACATGTCAACTTTGAAGAGAAAAAAATTCAAAACTTTTCTCCTTATAGCTTTGACCTTCATCATGTGCCTCAGTGAAGTGGTCAAACAAAGAGAAGAGATCCACCAGGAGAAAGAAAGAGGCCAAGATTGACCAAGGCCTTTGAAAGCATCCTCATTTCAGGGCCTATAACGGTAGCCAGTCAAGTGGGCCACTGCTCACCACATGATTAGCAGACCAGAAGCAGTTACTGAATATCTAGGCAAGCTCCGACGTTTCTCAAAGGTACTTCTGTTGCGTGTCATCATGACTCTCCCAGAAGCAGGCTCTCCACCATTTTCCTAGTGGAAAGTGACATCAGGGGCTCTCTGCACATGTATCAGTCTCTTGGTCTAGGTGCCCACCAAGATCTCTTCTAGCTTTAAATCTCTGATCCTCTCATCTTTTGAGGGGATGACACTAGCAGATGAGGTTGCAAGAAACAACAGCAGTAGGAGCAATACTAATAATAACAACTAACGTATAGCCCTTACTATGTGCCAAGAACTGTGTGCTTTACAATTATTATCTCATTTGATCCCAATAACATTGTGAGGTAGTTGCTATTATTATCCTCATTTTACAGATGAGAAAACTAAGGCAAATAAGGTCACATAGTAAGTCGGTGTCCAGATAGCTTCCATAATGATATTACTAAAGCACAGATCTCACTATGTCACTCTTCATGTACAATAAGCTTCAAGGACCTCATGTCTCTAGGATAAAATACAAACTCTTCTGTCTGATATTCAAAGCCATTCACATTCTTACTCCAACCTATTTTTCCAGGCTTTTTTCCCCTTTCTTTTGGTGAGGCAATTGGGGTTAAGTGATTTGCCCAGAGTCATACAGCTGGTGAGTACTATGCATCTGAAGTCACATTTGAACTCAGGTCCTCCTGACTCCAGGGCTGGTGCTCTATCCACTCCGCTACCTAACAGTACCCTTTAATACCTTAGGCAAGAATGCTATATCCCCTTGTGTTGTGTGTTCTTGTCTACTATTATTGTTATGTTCCTTGATATCACAAACTAAACAACAGTTATGGAAAAAGTATGACCACCTATAAAAATTTAAAAGTATTACTTCATGGAAAATTCTATTGTATTGCATTGTAAGTGGTCTCCTGCCCAGGGTCCTGGCACTAGTACAGAGGGTTGGGCAGATGTTTGGTTCACATCTTTTCTGAGAAAGAAAGAATGATATGAGAGCCATTTATACTTTTGAGAATAGGCAGGAGTAAAATGAGGGTAAAATTCAATCCTCAGACTCCAAATGAATTACCCAATTACATCACTTTTTTCTTCTTACCCCTGAAAAACAAAACAAAACAACAGCAACAAAAGCCATCTAAAATCTGACCTGCCATTCTTAGAATCCGAGGGTCTCTATTACATCTTTTCTTTGCTGAAAGTTCTTATTTCAGGAGGCATCTTGCCAAACTCAGGAACCTGTCCCTTTTGGAATTTGGAATTATTGAGGTATTCTAGTTTCCAAATTACTAGAAGTAGTTACATTTGTCATGATAAATTCTGGCACCAGTGCAAAAGATTCAAAACAAAAGAGGTTTCCTTATCTGCTCAAATTTAAATTGGATATGATAAAATGCAAAAAAGGGTGGAGATGCAACATCTGAAAGACATGTTGATCCTTTGCTGAGGGAGAAAAAAAGTAAAGGTATGGAGGAAGGAAGAAAAGCAATGGATGGAAATGGATACAAGGTTACATGTTTTCTATGGGCATGCTGAAAAATGGCCTCACCTGGAAGGCATGGTGAAAAACTGGGTATTAGAGTACATGATGAATGGAATTTGTGTGTTTGCCAAAAGGGCAATATTTGAAGAAAGGAGAGGGATCTTCTAACTAAAATAAAACATCTCAGGTGGAAGAAATATACTATAATTTATAATCATATTAGTTATGCATACAATTTAAATAATAAGAAAAGCATGCCTATTTTTTTTTTTATGTCCGCTATAGTATATAGTCTTAGAGTCTGGAAGTCCCAGGTTCAGGTGCTTCCTCTTGTGGTGACCAATTTAACACACTTGTGTGACCAATTTAACCTCTCAGTACAGTAGGCAGATCTCCACGACTATACAATTACAGACAAGTTGCTGATCTGTATATAGCAGTTTTCCCACCAGAAATTCTCCACACTGATGAAATCAGAAGTCCTAATGACAGCCACAAAATATACATAAAATGTTGGGTTTTTTACCCCCAATTATCCTTCAGAAGACCAGTAGGTCATGGCCAAAAGGCCTGATAATATTAATTCCTAGGCAGATAATCTGTAGTATGACCACTTCATATATGGATGATTGGGGATTTGCTGTAATTTGATTTTTCTCTACCACTCTAATAGGTACACCTCAGAAATTTTCCACAGGTTTCTTGGCAGCTGTAGGTTCGGCCCCATCTTGCTCCATTTTTGCTTTTCATTACTGATTTGTTTGACCATTGCAATACTTGATCCTGTCTTGCTGGCTTCACATTGATCCCTGGATGCTGCAACTCTCCAGGATTGGCCCCAGTTTATCCTTCACTATGCCCAATTTGGGATTCTGCAAACAGCTAACAGTGAACCATAAGCAGGCTGGTGGGTCCTCACTAGTAGCATTAAAATATTGTCTTGGGATAGAAAATTAGAAGACTCCTCAAAGGGCAAGAAAAGAGGAAACCCAGGGATATTGAAAAATATGTGTCTAATTACATTTTCCTACATTCCACATTTTCTCACTGATCTATTTATCCCAGTCAACTTTACCTATTAAATAGAGACTTCTGAACAGCCATGTTTATTTACTCTGCTTTCTTTTCATGTGTTTTTGGTCGTTTTTTGCCCCAGGCATTTAACACAGTACCTGACACATAGTAGGCATGTTATGTTTACTGATTTTTTTAATGTGCTTTTTATTATTTTTCTTTCTATAGCTCAATTTCAGATATCTAGTACACTGCTACTCACTCCACATGTGTCATGATACTGACTGACAAGAACAAAACTGTGAAAAAAGGGAAGTTCCTCTGTGGGGCTCTTTAATTCCTACTTTCTTAATCATTCTCCCCAGAGTTCTCTTGCTGCTCCCTGACAACTGGGACCCTTTACTGTGACGTCCTTTGGACTCTATGCAGCACTCTACCCTCCTAATCTTCTCCAGTAATGGAAACTTAGCATCCATTCCCCTCAGGGCCTAGGTTCTTCTACTCTCTGATAACTGTAGTATTGGGTTAATCAGTTAAAGGAATCCCTGCTAATGTGTTAGATAGCTAATGTGTTATTCCTCCCAAGTGACTTAGAGCAGTAACCCAGTTAAACTGTCTTAAACCGATTAAATGCAATTAACGGCCCTTATGGATGCTGGGAATTTGGGGCACCGATAGCCAGTTCATGGAAAAGATATTTTCAAGCAGCCCTCAGACAGATCATTCTAGATTGCACTTTCTCTGTCTATGAATGCAGCAGGCCCTAGACAAAGGGACATTTTGATTGTTAGTGTTTGTGAGAATACGGTATAAATTCATATTTACTCTGGATAGCCATAATCTCATGGTGGTTGGAGGTGGTTTGGCTTCTCTAATTCAACCAATTTTTCTTATGCAGTTATTTTAAAAAATCCACACCAAAAAGAAAAACCAACCTAGACTAATGCCTGCAGGCACTTGAATTTGTCTTCTGGAGACTTTTTAGTTTTATAATTCCCCCAACCACTCTCTCTCTAATTCTTTATTAAGTTTTAATGTGGTTTAAACTCTCCATCTGTATACAATATATTGTTTTCTCTTCATTGCCAGCAGGCCTAATATTTCCCTGAAGTCTGTTTTAGAGCTCCTTCTGGTGGTTTGAAGCTATTATGACACCTCCATCTGGTAACATCTGCATGCCTTCAATCTCACAACGATTGTTTATTTTAAGACCAGTTCATCAAAAGCAAAATAATAGAATTTATTTTTAAGTATTTTTTTCTCTCAGGCATTGTTTCATTGAGGACATGAAATGGCATGTGGTATAAAGTGCATTAGCTTTATGAGTTAAGGATGATTACCACACTTGTGACTGGCAGTGCAAGTATAGGCATATGTCATTGGAAGGCAGAGGGTATGTGATGACAGTAGCCATAGAAAAAGGCTATTTCATAGTATTTAGCTTTATAATTCATAGGACAGAGGGCATATTTTGTCCTAAGGTTCTTACTATTTAGGGTGTCTGTGTAACACCTGTGACTATCTCCTTGACTTATGCAGATAAGGCTCCCTCAAGATCCAGATATTATGTGGGTCTCTAGTCACTCACAATTATGGCTCATCATCCACCATATATGTTTACTTTTACTAGTCATCTAGAAGACACAATTAGCTCAAAGCAACCCCCTCCAAAAAAAAAACCCTAGCATCTTAACACATTTCCCCCCTATAAATCTGGCACACATCCTCCCACAAATAAATATACTGCCAGTAGGAATAGTGTATCCATCAAAGAAACATACATGGTGAGGCATCCACATAGGGAAATATGTGACCAGGGCATATGCATGGGAAAGTACACATGTTGAGAACACACATGGCCAGGGCATATGCAGAAAGGGACTTGCACAAACACATGTTGCTACCATTATGGAAATTTTTATTTTCTTTTATTAATATTTATTATTCAGGGTTCAAGACCATTCTTCCTGAAATTTTTAGTTAATTAAAAGTCTATCTTCTAATAATATTGACCTCACCTGACCAAAACCTGACTCCTGGAATAATAAAGTTAAGGGATGACTGTTTGACAATCCTTCAATAAAAGCTGAAGGGGAGCTGGAGTTCCCTAAAGTGGTGTGGTTATTTGTTAGCTCTCCCAGCTAACTGTGTAAGGAAAGATTTCTCTGATTCCTTGATTATCTTGGTGACAAGTAAATTTTCCTCTCTTTCAGCCTATTTGTGAACCCTGTAAATATAGTTTGATCTATAATTTGACTTAGTTCACATATAGAGTTTAATTAGGTTTGGTAGTTATGAGATTGTTGTTCAGTCCTTTTTCAGTCGTGTCTGGCTCTTTGTGACCCCATGTTAGGTTTTCTTGGCAAAGATACTGGAGTGGTTTGCCATTTCCTTCTCCAGCTTACTTTACAGATGAGGAAACTGAGGCAAACAGGGCCAAGTGACTTGCTCAGGGTCACATAGCTAGTAAGAGTCTGAGGCGAGAATTTGAACTATATCCACTGTACCACCTAGCTGCCCAGTTATAAAGATTATGACTCTGTTTAACTAAGTTGTTTCAACTTGTATAACATTGAAAGAAGTATGAGATTATAAATCTGCCTTTTCTTTAACTTTTATGGCCTAAGAAGAACGGATAAGACTGCAATTATTTCTCTGTCACTCTGATGTAATTTTGTCTGTAAAAGGCCTTATTACAATCTCAATTTCATTCAGATTTATTTTTTTTGTTTGAGATCTGAACCTATGCTTAAGCATAATAATAAAACCTAGTTTTTTCTAACCTCTATAATTTCTACATTGTGGTAAATATATTTTGGCAGCAGTTACTTACCACATGAACTCAAAAAGGAGGTATTTCTCCCATGACACCAGGGCACACATGTGAAAGGGTAACTCATACCTCTGATATTGCAGAGCTTCTTACATCATCTGGAGACATGATCATCATCACATCACTCTCACTATACCTGCTCTCCATTGGTCTTGCTGTGGCTGAGTGTGTACTTTCTACTGGACATGGAGCCTCTGCCAATGCTGTAGGAGGGTGAAATTTTCTTAATTATATGGCAAAAGGAGGTTATCCCTTAGGAGTTCAAGGATGTTTCCATTGTCCATCTTTATAAAGGTAAAGGAAATAGTTTGTCCTGTGACAATCACAGGGGGATCTCTCTCTTAGTCATTGTTGGCAAGATTCTTGCCATAGTCCTCTTTAATAGTATGATCCTTTTCTTGAAGATGAAGCCAGTGTGGCTTCAGAAAGGGCTGAGGAATGGCTGATATAGTGTTTGCTGCCTGACAACTCCAGGAGAAATGTCAGGAGCAGAACAGAGGTCTCTATATAACTTTTATCGATCGGATCAAGGCCTTTGATACCGTCAGTCATTAGGTCTTATGAAAAATTATGTCAAAATTTGATTGCCTAAAAAAGTTCATTAGTATTAATGTCAATTTCATGAAGGCACCAAGTTCTGGATAAAGGACAATGTTCTCATGCTTTCTGAGTCACCAATGGAGTGAAGCAAATCTGTGTGCTTTTTAGCATGATGTTTTCAGCAATGTTGTCAGATGCCTTCAATGAGGATGACCATGGCATCAAGGTTAGTTACTATATTGTTGGTAAATTATTTAACTTGAAAAGGCTACAAGTCAAGACTAAGGTAGAGGGAGAGTTGGTGTATGATTTTTTGTTTGCAGATGATTGTGCACTCAATGTAGCCTCTAAAGCTGAGATGCAATAAAATATGGATCAATTCTCTGCTGCTTGTGCTAATTTTGGCCTAATAATTAACACCAAGAAAACAGAGGTTCTCTACCAGCTGGCATTACATCATCCATACATGGAACCATTGATTACAGTAAATGGAGAAATTTTGAATACTGTGGATAAGTTCGCTTACCTTGGCAGCATTTTTTCCAGGGAGGTACACATTGACAATGAGGTTGATGCACAAATTGCCAGAGTTACCTCAGTGTTTGGGAGGCTCCAAACGAAAGTGTGGGAGAGAAGAGGTATTAAACTGACTACCAAACTTGAAGTCTACAGAGCCATTGTGCTAACCTCATTGTTGTATGCCCGTGAAACATAGACAGTATCCCAGCACCATGCTAGGAAATGGAATTGCTTCCATTTCAATTGTCTGAGGAAGATTCTGAAAATCATTTTGCAAAATAGGGTACTGGACACTGAGATCCTTTCTTGAGCTAAACTGCCAAGCATTCAAACTCTACTGCAGAGAGCAAAACTCTACTGGGCTGGCCACATTGTTAAAATGTCAAACGTACTTGCCTAAAAGATGATTTTATGGAGAACTCATGCAAGGGAGATGCTCACATGGTGGTCAGAAGCAATACAAAGACACTCTCAAGGTCTCTCTGAAGAACTTTAGAATTGACTAAATGGCATGGGAGACACTGGCAAAGAACCACTCAGCATGGTGTGCCCACATCAAAGACGGTGCTGTGCTCTATGAGCAAAGATGAATTGTAATAGCTGAAAAGAAACATGAGATGTGCAAATTTAGAAACATCTCCATCCCAAATATCTATGTGGACTATTTGTGTCCAACCTGTGGTAGAGCATTCTGAGCTCATATTGGACTGATCACCAGTCAGACACACTGTAACTTGACTCTGACATAGTGATGTGATTTTGGCCCTCTTTGAGAACTAAGGACAGCAACCAATCAGGAGGGTGGTGGGTGATCTTTACTGCTTGCCAGTACTCTTCAGTTATGAAGCTTCTTTCCTCTTCCATCTTATGGCTTTTCAGCTTAAGCTGGAGTCTTCAGCCAAGGTGAAATTTCTTTCTCATAAAAGGAGGTGTGGTCTCTGCCATTTCTCTTTTAGCTTAAAGTACAGGAGCCTTTTTTCCTACATTTATTTTAGAAGGATAGAAGCAGAACCTGGCTCTCTCAGTCAGTAGAGCATGAGACTGTTAATTTCAGTGTTATGGATTTGAGTCATTACTACTTGGATTTGGACATTATATTTGGAAGTTCATATGGAGAACAACATGTATGACAGCTATGAAACTAAGGTGTTGATTATACATATTTGAAGTGATTTCGTGTGCAGTCCTTTCTTTTTTTGTTCTTTGTATATGGAAGTACATCATATTTGTTGTCTGTTAAGTTCAGATTAACAAAAAATAAAAAAAAAATAAATGTAAGAAAGTGAAAGGCAAATCCCTAACATACCTAATCATCAGACCAAGGAAAAACAGTGGCTTTTCCTCCTCCCTTAAAGAGGTTCCCTCAGTTCCCAATCATTGCAAATGAGCATTTCCCCTCCAGAAGGAAGTTCTCTTTAGCACATAGAATTATCCCAGCTAATTAGTACCTTCAGTCTTTAATCTATTTTTAACCTTTATTTTCTCCTCCATAAGGGCAGGGTCTTTACATTTGTCTTATGATTAGACATTCCTTATGGCTCTCTGTTTACTTCCAAATGTATAAATTGACCTATCAGCATTAGCTTAGAAGCTACCCTTCCAACAAATTGCTTTGGGCTTTCTGGGTTCATGCTGCCCCCCAACCCTCAGTTTTTCAATCTCAAAACTCTTTTGGTCTTCCACGTAAATGAATTGGAGGAGAGAAAAGCATAGAACAAGGGGGCAAAGTCATTATATTCCTTCAACCTAATAGCATTTCTGCCTTTATTATGATCATATGGCTAGTCTCAACCATTTCTAGGTTTGAGTCTTTTGGAGACTTTTGTATGCACTCTCAGTTTTAGTTCAGCAGCTAATTAAAGATTTTTTTCTTTATCACAGAGGAAACAGTCACAGAAAACCTATACATGCTCTAAGTCAGGGGACAGGTTCTTCCCATATTTGAGATCGCATGATTTTCTGAAATCAGGCTCCACAAGCCTCTTCACAGCTTGACTCCAGGGAGAGCAGATTGAGCAGAGCTGAAAAACTGGATCCTTGTTGGCCAGTACCCCCTTACACTTGTCTTCCATAAAGGTCAGCATAGGTACCACCCACTCCTTGCAGGGATCTCCCCTTCCTTAATTTTTCTTGGAATATATTTCTTTGTGTCCACAGGTTCATAGGAGCACAAATTTAGCTGGAAAGAATCTTAAGGGTCATCTGTTTCAATTCCCTTCTTTTAAAGTGGAGGGAAAGGCGGGGGAAGGAGTTTCTGTGACTTGTCCAAGGTTGCATAAAGCTGGTATTTTACCCTATGTCCTCTTGTTCCAAATCCAACACTCTTCCCTGAATACACTTGTATCTTCCTGTAGAATGGACATGCTATGAAGTCAAGACTGTTATTTTTGTCTTTATATTCCCAGTGTCTTGTATACAGTAGACACTGTAAATGTTAATTGACTAAATCTCTTAGGATCTGGGTAGCCCTACCTTTCTGACACGGTATTCTCTTATAGCTCTTCTCCTGAACTTGTCTTTTTATTATTATTTTATTTTTATTTTTTATATTTTTATATTTATATTTTTATATTATATTTATATTTTTTATATTTATATATTTTACATATTTTATTATTATTTACTAATGAGTAAAATAAGGTAGGTTTTTTTTAAATTGGCCAGCTAGATAGTGCAGTGGATAGAGTGCTAGGCCTACAGCCAAGAAGATGAGTCTTTCTGAATTCAAATGTGGCCTCAGACACTTATTTGCAAACTGTGCAGCCCTAGGCAAGCCACTTACCCTTGTTTGCCTCAGTTTCCTTATCTGTAAAATGAGTTAGAGAAGGAAATGGCAAACCATTCCTGCCAAAAATAAAAAACCTAAATGGGGTTACAAAGAGTTGACACAACTGAAACAACTAACAACAACAATACATTTTAAAATTGCAATTCACAATTGTCCTACATTCATAGTAATGTATAACTTTCAAGTAATGTGAAAGAAAAAACAAACATAATAGAACTTATACAAAGGAGCACTATCCCCTTCAATGTAGTTGTCTTGGGAAATCTAACATTGGTCTCAATGGTTTTACCATTGAGCAAAATTATTTTGAGATTGCTTTTGAAGTTTATGGCACATGCTTTATATACTCATTGGTGGCAAATACTGATTTTTGTGAAGGTAGAGCAGATATTTTGAAATAGCTAGAATTAATTTGAAGCCAAGTGTGGTGAATAAGGTGAATGGTTAACCTTCCAGAGTTTGAAAAATGGTTTTGGCAATGGCAGCATCATTGGAACAAGTGCATCAGTACCCCAGGGGGACCATTTTGAGGGATATATTTAGATATAAAATTATGATAAGCCTGTTGAAAACATAGTCTCATTTTATAGTCATGCCTCTTAGTTAAATGCATATAACATATACCATGGATGTGGATAGTACTAAGGAACTCACTGGGGCAAATATTTTGAATGTTACCTGGGCATCTTTGGAAATACAGCTTTCCCTAGCCTGGAAGAAGATGGAAAAATTATTGTGTGTTGTAAAAAGAAAGGTAGGTATTGGACTGTTACCAAGGGGGTGGGGAAATGGGATAGAGAAAGATCAGGAAGACATCAAGCTCTTGGGTTCTTGATTTGGGGGGGGTGCATGGATGAGGGGTTACGTGGCGACAGGAGATGAGCACAGGAGTCAGCAGCAGCAGTAGAGATGGAAGAAAATAGTATGGGGACAGTTGAATGGCAGCAACAGGGCAGTGGTTAAGATGCATTTACCCTCCTAGGCCCATGGGGAGAAGAATTGAAGACAATGGATATATTCAGAGAGGTATATCAACCCCTCTGATGGGTCTATGTGACTTAAGCTCCAGTCTGATGCAGTTTGCTGTTGGGAGAATATATATGGGAATATATATATATATATGTATGTGTGTGTGTGTATATATAATATATATATATGTATACACACACACATATGTATCCACACACACAACCCTGGCTTGCCTAGGGTTGCACAGCTTGCAAATAAGTGTCTGAGGCCACATTTGAATTCAGAAAGACTCATCTTCTTGGCTGCAGGCCTGGCACTCTATACATTGCACTACCTAGCTGGCCAATTTAAAAATTAACCTACCTTATTTTACTCATTAGTACTTGGTTTTTACTATTTGCATAATAATAAAAAGACAAGTTCAGGAGAAGAGCTATAAGAGAATGCCGTGTCAGAAAGGTAGGGCTACCCAGATCCTTAGAGATTTAGTCAATTAACATTTACAGTGTCTACTGTGTACAAGACACTGGGAATATAAAGTTCTCTTCTCTCAGTTCTCATAGGAACTGAGCTGCTAGGTGGTGCAATGGATAGAGTGCCAGGTCTGGAGTCAAGAAGACCTGAGTTCAAAATTGACCTTAGATGCTTACTAGTTGTGTGACCTTGGGCAAGTCACATAACCCTGTTTGCCTCAGTTTCCTCATCTTTAAGATGAACTGGAGAAGGAAATGGCAAACTACTCCAGTATCTTTGCCAAAAAAAAAAAAACACCAAATGGGGTCACGAAGAGTTGGGCATTGACTGAAATGACTAAACAACAAAGAACTGTCTTCCCCCGCACCTTTTCTCTTTTCTTCCTTTCATTGGGTATGACTGGTGCCTGTTTCTGTGCTTGTGTGTTACTCTGCTATGAGATTGTTGTTTTTTTTCTTTCTTTTCTGACTTTATCATAAATGTGTGTACAGAATTGACCCAGACATTTGTCCTATTCCACATGTGCATTTATTCTTGTTCTGAGTGTACAATGGGACAAATCTGGTAGTTTTCACCGCATGAAAGGATATTGAATAGAAAACTTTCTTCTGAGCTCAGGGCTGGGACCTTAATCCTTGGTCCCATTGTTTGAGAATTTCTGTCATTGGCTACACATTGTGTCAGCCATTTATTTTGTAATTTTCGTTGTAACAGTAGAAAAGCATAATTCAAATGGAGTCTAGGTTTTTGTTTTGTTTTCTGCTTGCCCTCTCTGAGCCAGCATTTCATTTCTTGATACCATTTTTTTTGCTTTTTTTGGTGAGGCAATTGGGGTTAAGTGACTTGCCCAGGGTCACACAGCTAATAAGTGTCAAGTATCTGCGGCCAGATTTGAACTCAAGTCCTCTTGACTCCAAGGCCAGAGCTCTATCCACTGCGCTATTTAACTGCCCCTAAGCATTTGATCTCTTAAAAACAAAAGTTTCTAATGATATTTTCTGTATTTTACATTACCATAGTATACCATGTATCCCTCACCCTTGTCCAACCTGTAAGCCATCCCATATGACAAATAGCATTTTTAGAGGAAAAAAAAAAGTTAGCACAACTGATTGATACATTGAAATGATCCAAAAACATGCTCACCCCTAGCTGTGTTTTTCTTCTAATTTTTTTTATAGTATGATCTTTAATGTTAAGGTCACATATTCATTTAGAATACATTGTGGTGTGTACTGTAAGGTGTTGCTCTAAGTTTAATTTCTGCCAGAGTGCTTTTCAGTTTTTCCATGTGGTTTTTATCAAGTTGGGAGTTTTTACCTAGGTAACTTATGTTTTCCACTTTATCAAACACTGGATTATTGAATCCTAATGTTTCTGAATCTCTCTTGTCTAGTCTTTCTATTGATCTTTCTATTCTTTAACCAATACAACAAGGTTTTAATGACTGCTTCTTTATAATGTAGTCTGAGGTCTGGAAGTACTCTATTCCTTCTTTGTCCTTACTTCTTTTCATTATTTCCCTTGATATTCTAGATCTTTTGTTTTTTCAAAAGAATGTTATTATTTTGTCAAGTTTGTAAAGCATCCCCTTTGTAATTTGATTGGTACGGCATTGGAAGCATAAATTAATTTTGGTAATATTGTCAATTTTATTATATTAGCAAAGCCTAACCATGAGCACTGAATATGTCTCTAGCTACTTAGGTTGTTCTTTATCCCTTTTAAGGAATGCTTTGTAATTAGAGCTTTACAAGTCTTTTGTTTGCTTTGAGAGGCTGATCCCCAGATATTGGATGCATTTTGTAGTAATTTGGAATGCAATTTCCCTTTTTGTTATTGCTTCTTGTGTTTTATTATTATTAATATTATTATCACATAGGAATGCTATTGATCTTGAGAATTTATTTTGTAGCCTATGATTTTGCTGAAGCTATTAAATGTTTCAATTAGTATCTTTACTGATTCCCTGGGGTTTTCCAAGTAAACCATCATATCATCAGTGAACAGGTATAGTTTTATTTCCTCTTTACCTAACATTATTCCTTTAATTCCTTTCTCTTCTCTTATTGCTATTGCTACCATTTCCAGAACTATATCAAATAGTAGTGGAGAGAGTAGGCGATCTTGCTTAATTCCTGTATTTATTGGAAAATCTTCATTGAATATGTTGTTTGCTTTTGGTTTTAGATACTTTTATAACATTAAAAAAGGTCCATCTATTCCTATACTTTTTAGGGTTTTTAGCATAAAATAATGTGCTTTTCAGAGCCCTTTTTATGTCTATTGAGATGATCATGTGGTTTTGTATGTTTTGGTGTTTAATATGATTAATCATGTTGATTGTTTCCCTAATGTTGAACTATCTTTGTATCTCTGGCATAAATCCTACTTGCTCATAATGAATGATTTCTTGGATAAATCACTGTAGTCTGATAGGATTTTGTTTGAAATTTTTGAATCAATGTTCATTTATGATAGTGGTTCAAATTTTCTCTCCATGTTTTATTTTTCCCTGGTTTAGGTATTAGGAATATATTTGTCTCATAAAAGGATTCTGATAGGGTGCTTTTTTCCCCTCATTTTTTGAGAATAATTTGTGAAGTAAGAATACTAACTGTTCTTTAAAAGTTTGATAGAATTCTCCTGTGAATTCATTAGGTCCTGGAGTTGTTGTGGTTGTTGATGTTGTTTTGATAGTTCCTTTACAGTGAGATCAATTGCCTTTTCTGAAATCTGGTTAAGATCTCTAGCTTGTCTTCTGATAGTTTGGATATTTTATATTTTGAAGGTATTCCTTTATTTCTTTTGGATTTTTAGTTTTGTTAGCTTATAATTGTGCATAATATGTTCTGGTTATTGTTTTTATTTCTTCTGTTTTTGCTGTGATTACATCTTGCTGATTTGCTATTTTATTGATTTGATTTCTGCTCTCTTACTTTTAATCAGATTTAGCTAAGGGTTTATCAGTCTTGTTAGACTTTTCTTTTCTTTTCTTCACTAAGAGTGCCCTACACCAGTGAAAATCTTTTTATTTTTTAAAGTCAATTGGGGTTAAGTGACTTGCCTAGGGTCACACAGCTAGTAAGTGTCAAGTGTTTGGTCTGAGGCTGGATTTGAACTCAGGTCCTCCTAAATCCAGGGCTGGTGCTCTCTTCATTGCACCACTTAGCTGCCCCCTTGTTAGACTTTTCAAAGAACCAACTTTTAGTTTTATTTATCATTTATATGGGGTTTTTGTTTCATATTTATCTATTTCCCCTCTATTTTTAGCATCTTTTCTTTTGTGCTTATTTTAAGCTTATTTATTTGTGATTTTTGAATTTTCAAAAATACATATTCAGTTTAATAATCTTCTATTTTTACTATTTTGTTAATATATGATTCTAAGGATATGATTTTCTCTTTGATAACTGCTTTAGTTGTACCCCAGATAGTTTGGTTATTGATTCATATTTATCATTTTCTTTTACATCATTATTGTTTTTATGACCTACTCATCATTTAAGATTTTATTATTAAGTCTTCATTTGAGAATGTATCTTTTGTTTGTGGTCTCTGAACCAATTTCCATTCTTATTGCATTATAGTCTGTGAAGGATATATTGCAGGCCTATATAACCTGTGGCCCATGGGCCACTTATAGCCTGTGGGCATGCCAAAGGATTTAGGGCAGCCCATGAAAATTGTAGAGGATGTTTTTCTCTATATTTTTCACAGGCTGCTTAAAATATTTTTTAACATTTTAAGCTGCGAGCAGCCTGCTGACCGTAAGTGACCAATGGGCTGCAGGTTGTGCAGGCCTGATACATTATCTATTTTTGTCTTTTAACATTTGTCTGCAACATTTCTGTGCCTTCGTACATGGTCAATTATTGTAAAAGTTCCATGTGGTGCAGAGAAATATGCATATTCTCTTGCTGTTCCATTTAGAAGTCAACATAAGTCTTTTAACTTTAGCCTCTCCAGAGATTTGTTCAGTTCCATATCTTCCCTTTTGTTTATAGTTCTGTTAAACTTATCCAAAATTGATAGAAGGATATTGAAGTCTTCTGTAACTATTATGTTACTGTCTATGACTTTTTTGAGCTCAGATAATAGTTCCTTTATGAATTTGGATGCTAGAACATTTGGAACATGTTAGTTTATTATTGATTTTGGTTGTATATGGTTTCTTTCAGCATAATTTAGTTTCCTTTTTTGTCTGTTTTTATCTTTTTAATTGTTTTTGCTTTGTCTTATAACATGATGCAACTCTTGATTTTTTGGATTCACTTGTTGCACAGTCAAGTTTTTTCCTATCCTGACTCTCTCCTGACTTTTTCCTACAGTCAGAAAGACTTGAATTGAAATCCTCCCTCAGATACTAGCTGTATGAGTCTAGGAAAGTCACTTAACTGCTGTCTACCTCAGTTTTCTCATCTGCAAAATGGGAATAATAATAGGATCTACTTCTTATGGTTGTTGCTCCAAGGATCAAATGAGATAATACATATAAATTTTTTTTTGCAAACCTAAAAGTGCTATATAAATGCTAGCCATGATATAGTTGAATAAATTGTTGTCGTCTATTATATCTTTCAAGACATTTTATACGATATTTGACATTTGCAAGGGAAGAGCGACTTTAAGCCAGCCTTTTGCCCTTCAGAATCTAATCCTATTTAAAAAAGTCAACAAACAACAAGGACAGTGAAGTCTTGGGTTCTCTATCCTCTCAGTCAATTGTGTGACTATAAGGCTATGGTCTGTTATAGAATATCTTTTGAAAAAATCTGTTCCCTTATCAAATCTTCATCAAGAATGCTCTTAATGGAGTTTGTAGATATTGTCATAAAATTTTGTAGAAAGAGAAGTATAGGCATCCAGATTATTTATTAAGTAATTATTGATAGTTACTATAATATAACATATTATATGATATACTATTATAATATATAATATAATATAAATTAAAAATATTATAAAATATAGTATCTATACAAATATATACGTGCATGTACACATATGTGTGTATGTATGCATGTATTCATATATATGTTTATATATAGAGAGAAACAGAGAGAGAGATTCAGTTAGTGTAGCAATACGGCTATGTTTTTATATATGAACATATAAAAATCTCTTCAGGAACATATTGCTTGATCTACAAATACTGATATTATACTAGAATAAAACTGTGCCTTCTTCTAATCCCCACCCACACAAATTTCAACTCTTTTGCTTAATTGCAATGCCTAGCATTGGAAAATATTAACTAGTCTGTAAATCAGTGTTTGTTTTTTTCTCTTATACTACCATAGCATCATGGTGTAAAAACAAAGTCCTTCTTGTGGATTTCCAACTATTTTGATGAATTTCATTTTTAGAAATAGGAGGAAACCATTCTAAACAATTGGAAATGCAAATGAGAGGTAGTAAGACTAGTGGTTCAAGAAGGCATTATTTTGATCTTACAAGACCAAAATGCTTGGAATCATTCATCACTACCAACATCCTTAGATGCTGTTAACTAAGTTGAAAACATACACTTAGGACAGGATAGCACCCTCAGTTTTGTTCCTTTTCCTTGCCTTCCTCTATCCCTATCTAGTCCCCAGTATATAATAATATGTTTATGAGAGGAATTTTCCCAAGCTGCCATGAGGTTGGGTTTCTTCCCCCCAGAATTCCTCACCTCCAAATTAGGAACATTGCTTTAACTACTTCAGTCACTGGGTTAAAAGGTAGCATGCAAGACATTTGAAACAACCTTACTTTCTGAGAGAATTCAAGCAATTAGTACCATTCTAATTCTGACATTTAATAACAATTCATAAGGTAGAAGATTCATGCCAACATACTTCCGGAAATTCCAAAGCTTTTCTTTCTCTGCCCATATCTAAATGAAGCTCTAGAATTGGCTGTTTTTTCCACTTGATTCTAATTCCAGGCCTATCATTTAAGCAGTATTGGGTAGTGGTTGGAGAGCCAGCCTTGGAGCCAGAAAGAATTGGTTTGGAGTCCTGCCTCTACCATATGGCGGCCATGTGACCCTAGACAAGTCACATAACCTCTCAGTGCTCTGGGAAACACTCTAAGACTATAAGTTGCAGAGAAAATGCCTACTTGCTTTTGTAGAGGGAGTTCCTTCATCTAGGAGCTCTCTACATTGTTTGAAATGACAGGTTCAGTGCTTATGTCTTTATTCTTCATTTCCTTATTATTAGTTACACTAGTCACACAGTTAATCCAGTTCCATGAATTGGGAACCACTAACACCAGATTGCTGTCCATTCCGGTGTGGGTTTTTTTTTTTTTGTTTGTTTGTTTTGTTTCAAGTGCAGAACCACAGCACCACAACTACTTTCAATGAAGCTTATGAATACACACACACACACACACACACACACACACACATATATATTTTTTCCACCCCAGTGTTGCTCTGAGCAATATAGCTTACTTGGTGCCTCACCTTTCTCAACTGCAGAATGGAGATGCTCTCCTTTATAGAACAGCTCTGAGAAAGAGTTGGTTTAAACTCTGAGGTACCATCTCACACCTATCAGATTGGCTAGTATGACAGAAAAGGAAAATGGTAAATGTTCGAGAAGATGTGAGGAAATTGGGACACTGATGCATTGTTGGTGGGGTTGTGAACTGATCTGGCCATTCTAGAGAGCAATTTGGAACTATGCCCAAAGGGCATTCAAACTGTGTATACCCTTTTATCCAGCAAAGACCAAGGTTTGTAACCTAAAGAGATCATAAAAGGGGAAAGGGACCCACATGTATAAAAATATTTATAGCAGCTCTTTTTGTGGTGGCAAAGAGTTGGAAATTGAGGAAATGCCCATCATTTGGGGAATGGCTGAATAAGTTGTGTATATGAATGTAATGGAATACTATTGTGCTATAAGAAATGATAAGCAAGTGGATTTCAGAAACACCTGGAAAGACTTACATGAACTGGTGCTGAGTGAAGTGAGCAGAATCAGGAGAATACTGTACACAGTAACAACATTATGTGATGATCAACTGTGATTGACTTAGCTCTTCCCAGTAATGCAGTGACCCAAGACAATTCCAAAGGATTCATGATGGAAAATGCTATCCACATCCAGAGAAAACTATGGAGTCTGAATACAGATCAAAGTATACTATTTTCATTTTTTTTTTGGTGGCTTTTCCATTTTATTCTGTTTCTTCTTTCACAACATGACTAATGCAGAAATATGTTTCCATGATTGCACATGTATAACCTATATCATATTGCTTGCCTCTTGGAGAAGGGAGATGGGAGGGAGGGAGAAAAATTTGGAATTCAAAATCTTATAAAAAATGAACACTGAGGGGCAGCTAGGTGGCTCAGTGGATAGAGCACAGGCCCTGGATTCAGGAGGACCTGAGTTCAAATCTGACCTCAGACACATAACACTTACTAGCTGTGTGACCCTGGGTAAGTCACTGAACCCCATTGCCTAGCCCCCAAAAATGAACATTGAAAACCATCTTTACATGTAATTGGAAAAAATAAAATACTATTTAAAAATAGAAATAAGGAAGAGTTGGTTTAAGCACCTACTACATGCCAGGCACTTTGCTAAGCTCTGGGTATGCAAGAAAGGTAAAATCAAACCCAAACGAGTCCACTCCTTCAATGAGCTCAGAGGTGACAACAAGTAAACAACTATGTAAGAACAAGATATAGACAAGATAAATTGGAAATAATCAGCAGAGGGAAGGCACTACCATTAAATGGGGTCTGAATAGGTTTCCTATAGAAAATGGGATTTTACTTGGGACTTGAAGGAAGCCAGGAAGCCAAGAGTTTGAGATGAGGAGGAAGAAAATTCTAGTCATAGGGGACAGTCAGGGAAAATGCCAGGAGTGTCTTGTGTGATGAAAAGCAAGGTGGCTAGTGTTACTGGATCACAGAGTACATGAGGAAAAGCCTGGGAAGGCGGGAAGGGACCAGGCTATGAAGGGCTTTGAATGCTTAACAGAAGATTTTATATTTTATCTTAGAGGTGATAGAGAGCCACTTGAGTTTGTTGAATTAGGGGTGGGGTTTTTGGTTTTTGGTTTTGGTTTTTTTTTGGCATGGTCAGATCTACATTTAAGGAAAATGAATTTAATATCTGAATGGAAGATGAACTGGAATAGGGAGAGACTTGAAGCACACTATTGCAATGGTTAAGGTGTGAGGTGACGATGGGGTGGAGGAAGATAGGGAGAGCCTAGACTAAGGTGGTGGCAGTGTTGAAGGACAGAAGGGAGCATGGTACAAAGGCAGAATCATAATTTGTCAATTGATTGGATGTGGAATGGGGCAGGGTGAGAAAATGAGGGTGATAGCTGGATTTTAAACTTGAGTAACTGGGAGGATCAGTGCCCTAGGGAAAGCTAGGAAAGGGGAGAGTTTGGAGGGGAAAGATAATTAGTTCAGTTTTGGATATGTTGGATTTAAGATGTCTACAGGATATCCATTTCAAGAAGTCCAATAGGCAGTTGGAGATGAGGATTGAAGGTTAGGAGATAGGTTAGGGTTGGATGGGTAGATCTGGAAATCATCAGCATTGAGAGGATAACTGAAACAATGGGAGCTGTTGAGATCACTGAGCAAAACAGAAGAGAAGAGGGTCCAGTACAGAGCCCTGTGAGGTACCTATGATTAGTGATAGTGACCTGGATGAGGATCCAGCAAGGGAGACTGAGAAAGTAGTCAGTTAGGTAGGGAGAGGATCAAGATATAGGGGTGTCCTAAAAACCAAGAAGGAAGAGAATGTCAAGAAAAGAAGGAAAGAGGGAAGGAAGGAAGGGAGAAAGGAAGGAAGGAGAGAAGGAAGGAAGGAAAAGAGGAAGAAAGGAAG
>NW_020954590.1:4074701-4122070 GCF_900497805.2 Vombatus ursinus
AGAGAAGGAAGGAAGGAAAAGAGGAAGGAAGGAAGGAAAGAAGGAAAGAAGGAAAGAAGGAAGGAAACAAGCATTTATTAAGTGTCTGTCATGCCAGGCACTGTGATAAATGCTTAACAGTCTCATTTGATCCTCACAACAATCCTGGGAGATACATACCATTATTATCCTCATTTTATAGCTGATGATGTAGACAAATTAAATGACTTACTGAGGATCACACAGCTAGTAAGTGAGGCTAGATTTGAACTCAGGTCTTCCTGACCCCTGGCCCAGCATACTGCGCCACTGAGCTCATGAAGAGGAAGTGATTGACAGTGTAATCATGACACTCATAAAGGCAGCAAGATTTATTGCATAGGGATTTGACTTTGGAGTCAGTAAGACTTGGGTTCAAGTTCTGCTTATGACACAAACTGGCTGTTTGATCCTGGACAAAAAACTTGAACTCTAAATGTACCATTTATCTCTCTAAGGTTATGAGTAGCTCATCTGTGCTAAGAGGGGATTTCCTCTCTAGGAATTCCTATATACCAATGAAATTACAGGAGTGTGTTGTGGGGGAGGGGAAGTAATGTGAAATAGGAAAAAAATAGGCAGTCATAAGTGTAATTTTAGTTTTTTTTATTCATACCTGTGATTTCATCAGAGAGGAAACTCCTGTGGAAACTTTCTCAGCAAATATAGATCACCTACTCAACTACTGTATTGTCAGAGATTTGTAGGAGCACTGAAGGATGAAATATCTGTCCCATGGCCACAAATCCCTATGTGGTAGAATCAGGGGTTGAACCCAGGTTTTTCGGACTCAAAGGCTAGCCTTCTATTCACTGCACCATGCTTACACTTCTTGAGTATTATGTCAATATAAAATAATCTAGTGTGCTTCATTCAAAAGTATCAATTCTATTTCGCTTTTACACAAAGCAGAATTTCTTAGCCCAACAGAATCTCTGAGTCTGGATAGTACTTAAATATTAAATATGGTATAAACTAACATGAACTTTAAGATTTTTAAAGATTTTGAACGTTCTATTGATCTACTGAGGAATTCCTAATAGGTTGAAGCCAACCCGTGTAAATTTTGCTCTATGACAGTTAATATGATATTATTTCCCTTTATAATATTTTTATAAGGATAATCTGATTTTGTGTTCTTTTTTTTTACAGTAACCTAAAGTACCATAAGCTTCAGTGTCAAAAAAAAAACCTTACAAATGCAATTTCTCACAATAGTCCACTTGATGGCACTAAACTGACACTGAATATATACTAATCCTTCCCAGAAGTTTTATGCATTGATGTATTGTTATAATCTTAGGCCTGGTGAATTGTAAAGGCCTTTTATTTAGTTTAGGGCTTTGGGCATATTCAAAGGGAAAAAAGGGATTTAATTTAAAAAAAAAACACTTGTGAAGAGTTAGTTTTGAATAGTAAAATAAAGGATATCAAAAACCCTCTCTCTCTCTCTCCCAACAGAGCTTCTCCCACCCCCTCCACTCCTAAAAAGCACCAGATCTGGGAAATTGTAATAACATAGAATTTTTCCATTTTAGAGCTGGAAGGGGTCTTAGAGATCATCTTCATAGGTCTCTCCTCCCCACCCCCTCGACCCCAACACACATACTTCAATCTCTCAGTGAACAAATTAGGAGGCAGAGGCCCTGGAGCTATATTCGTAAGAGACTGATGTTTATCATATAAAAGAATTGTCCTGTGTTTTTTGAAGTGAAAGTTGAACTTGATACCATATATTTAGCTTATAGAAGGAAGGAGAAACTGGAGAATGTCCATCCCATCCTATAAATGAGCATGATGGGTTGGGACCCCTTACTTTATTCCCGCACAGGTCTAGCTACAATGTCCCGGAAGGGGGCATTCATAGCACAGCTCTGCTAGTTTCTGAATATAAGCAATGGTTCTACTGTTTGGCAAGGGCTTCTCACAGGGAGCAGTTTTGTGGAATTCTTTTTAAAAAATAAGGCCCTTTTTTTTGGCCATTGTCTGAGAGGGCTACAGGCAACTGGGAAGGGGATTCTTAGCTGAATGGAAGAACTGGACCATAAGATCACAGGATAGTCGTTCTAGAACCGGGAGGGACTGAGATCACCTGGTAAAACCTCTTGATCTTGCAGATTAGGAAAGGGAGACCTCGGGAGGTCAAAGGCCTTGCCACATGGGTAGTAATCATCAGAGGCAGCATAGAAATGGAGACAGGCTTTTCTTGAAGGTGAGTTTGCTGAAGAGGATTTTTGAGAAATACCTTGATCTTTGGTGTTACATATGTTTTGGTATAAGAGATTGGTTCCCATTTTCTCCAACTGAAGATCTCTGTGAATCTAAGTATACCATAATTTAGAACTGAAAATCAGAATAGGCTGCCAAAACCGTGGATGACTTAAGTCAGAATAAAAGATACCAAGATCCTCTTTCTCTGGGCCAAACAAACGATTTATTAGGTTCTTATCTCTATTCCCAACTAAAAACAAATAACCTTAATTTAGGTTCTTACAAGATCCTGCAAATGATGGCTTACTCTTTTAAAATTTTATAGCACACATTGTCTATATCTTTGATTTGGCACTTACCAAATACTGTCTCATATTGTTAGTTATCTGGCCATATGTGTATGGCCTGTTTCCTGAAGGAGATTGTAACTTAAAGAGAGACACCAGGCATTACTATCTTTGTATACCCCACATCCCCTAACATGTTACTGTCTGCTTAGTAGGAGCTCAGTAAGTATATATTATATTGTGTAAACTAATATGATAATGTTTAATTCTTTCCTTTCTCTTAAATTTTAGTTTATTCTAATGTTTGTTTGAGTAAATTAATGCATAGCTTTTGAAGGCAGTGTGTTTACTTTTAAGATGATAGGCAATATGGTGTTGTTTTTGTTGTTGTTATTTAATCTAGATTTGGTATTTTTCTGTTCTTTGGTTTCCTGACCATTTCCTTCCTCCTTCGATGCAGAGAACATGCATGCAGTTGGGGGTTCTGTAAAACTTGAGTTACTTTATTGTTGCTTTTTTTCCTGAGAATGACAAAAATGCAATGATTTCTCCCTCAGCATTCTCTGACAACACTAAGCTTTTTAAATTGTCTAGCAATTCAAAATCTCTCTCCTATGCCACAAAAAAGGCAGTGTATGACAGCAACAGAAACTAGAGGAATGTACAGACAGGTCTGTTGAATAAAATTTTAAAAGTGGTTAAAATAAATCACGTAAAAATCAGACTTTTATAAAGTAGGACTCGTCTTTATGTTTCTTGAATCATCAACCAACCTTTCATCAAAATGCCAAAAGCAATACTATACACTGGGGGGATATGAATTTTAACCTTAATTTAGCCAAGGAGAGCTTTCTGAGCCAATTCTACATTTCACCCAGCCCATGCAGACATGCTACAGCATATCAGAACAATAGGAAATCATGGTAATATGGACACTTCCTGAAACTTAATGAAATAAGATTTATGAAAATATGCATCTCAATCTCCCCCTCCCCTCCTTTCATGCTTATAGTCTCCCCTGATATGGGAAAAATGTCTTCAAAGGCAACAGCAAATTCTGCCCTCAAATATCTATATGCATGAGCCTAGAGTCAAATAGAATTTCATTAGTCAAGAAAAGAGAATAATTGATGAGACTTAATAGTCCAGACAATGGGTCTAAAGAGCAAAGGGCTTCCATATTTTAATGTTGGAAAAAGCACTGGATTAGAATCCAGGACTACTGGCTTCATGTATAGATTTGTCTCTAGCAGATTTTATGATTTTGTAAAATCACTTACTCTCTCTGTATTTCAGTTTCTTATCCATAAAATAAGGTAGGTGGTTGGATCCATAGATTCCCTATCAATTCTGGGATTCTATGAAACGTACCTGTCTCTCTACCTATACATACATTATTATTATTATTATCTAGATGAAACTGAAAAAGGCCCCTAAAATTGGACATGTAAACTTAACTCTGTGACTATATTTATAGAACACCAAATACCTGGATCAAAACCAAAACACTGAATCAGTTATATCCATATGTTTCTAGACATCATCATGATTAGCATTGTGGTTTGCTGACCACCATTTTTTTTTCATGGAAAATTGCTCCCTCCTTCCAGTAGCACTCAGTAAACATTTATTGAATACCTACTGCATACCAAGCTTTATGCAATGTATTATCAAGATAAATATGACATTTTTCCTGTCCTCAAGAAACTTGGAGTCTACTAGGAAGATTTTTATTCTAATACCACAAACCATTAGCAATTTTACAAGTGCCACATGGGGAAGGGGGATAAAGACTGAATATGTGATTTCATTGGTATAGTGAACTTTACATGAGGGAATTCCCCCTACCAAATGCAAGTTGACACTTTCTTTGAACCTTATGGAGTTAGAGAGCTGTCCAGAGCACTGAGAAGTTAGGTGACTGGCCCAGGTGACACACAGTAGGTGTCCAAGGTGGGACTTGAACATATGTCTTCCTGACTAAATGAAGTGCTATTGGGATTCAGAGGAGAAAGAGATCATATCGGGTCTGGGGAAATCAAGAAATACTTCATGAAAGAGGTAATGTCTGAGATGAGTTTTCCAGAATGAGTGGATTTTGGGACAGCTAGGTGGCTTGGTGGATAGAGCAAGGAGGACCTGAGTTCAAATCTAGCCTCAGACACTTACTACCTATGTGACTCTGGCAAATCACTTAACACTGTTTGTCTCCCACACCCCCCCCCAAATAAAGAATGAGTGGATTTTCCATGGATAGATATAAGCAAGGTGATGGGGAGAGAGGATGGTATTTCAGGTAAAATGATCAACTAAAAAAAAAGTCATGGATAGAAGTGAGACAGTAGGCTGGGCATGGCCAAGAAACAGTTTTCCTAGAGTGTAGAGTATGTGTAGTAGTGTAGTGACACATACAGTTGAAAAAGATAGATTTGGGCCATATTGTGCAGGGTGTGGAATGCCAGGTTCAGTAGTTGTGACTTATTTGTACAAGCAATGGGGAGCCATTGTAGGCTTTTAAACAGAGAAGCAATATGATCATAGATTATTAGGTGACCTCTAAATTCTCTTAGTTCTGAAGCTATGTAATCACCCAAGAGTGTAAGATGGATTAGAAGAAAAAGAAACTGGAAGTGGGAAGAACAGCTAGAAGGTTATTGTCATCTTCAAGGCTATCTTCAGGAGTGAAATAGAAAGGATGAGAGAGATCTAAGACGCAGAAATAGGATCTACAGAACTTAGCATTTTCTTGAATGTGAGCATCAAGGGAGACAGAAAAGTCAGAGAAGATAGGAGAAACATGTGTTTTGAACTATGGAAACAAAGGTTTGAAAAAAGTGCGGAACAAATTTGGGCCTTAAGACATTTTCTGCCTTCATATGTCTACTTCCTGTCCTGTTTTCCATTATGTTGACCTGGGTCTTATGAGGTTAGTAGGAGTGCATGTATACTTTTGAATCTAGGCTAAAGGCTTTTTTATTTAGTCAAGGTACTCCAACAATCATTTGCTTTAGTGAAGACATGTTCTAAGCAAAATGCCTGAAATGAGTGAAAATCTTTGTTATATAATGGGACCAAATTGAGTCAGCATCCAGGGTTTGCTTAATCACCCCTGCCAGCTAAGTGCCTAATTCTCATTTTGGAAGTCATCTTATAGTGAGAGTGAAACTCTAAGGTTGTCTCTGTGTGTAGGTGAAGTAGATGAAACTGAACATTGTTCTAGTTTGTTCTTGCCTCCTTGAATGACTCTGTGACACAATGACTTGTGACTGGCATCCAGCAATACTAGCCCCATTTCTCTTAGCACTTTATCAATGAAGTATAACAGATTAGAATAAGTGCCAGGTACATCCATTTCAAACATGTACATATAGACATGTCTTATATGTGACATCTTAGTAGTCATATTTAGTAGTAGGCTCTCAATGATATTTGTTGACTGATGCCATAAGAATTTTTTTGAATTAATACTTTCTTTGAAGACATTAAAATGCTATTAACAACAAATGATAACATAGTAGAATAATGTAATTATAATATGCAATACTTCTCAAAGTGCTTTCACAGAATATTTGATACTCTCAAAAATCCTGTGAAATGTATAGGGTAGGTATTATGATCCTCATTTTACAGATGAGGAAACTGGGGCAAAGGATCGTAGAACGACTTACCCAAGGTCACATACCTAGTTAGTGAACATTGAAATTAGGGTCTAGGATTTCTGACTTCTATTTCAATATTCTTTTGACTAGGGAACCTTTTGTGGACTAGACACGGACCACAAAGAACTGCACTGAAACCACTAGCTCATTCCTTCTGCATTACTAAATAGTAATCATATGGTCAGGGCCATCCCATCTGAGATGTTTGAACCACCGACACAGAGGCAAAAGGCTTTGTAGACCATTACCCATCCCTTGAACCATCTGGTCCTTCTCTAATAGCATGTTTAATGGAAACACATCAGCTAAATGATAAGCATGTCAGGCATTAATATTTCTTCCTTCACTACTCTCCCAGAGATCATTAGGTAGTTTCATGAGTATAATGGAAACATTTATATTGACAAAGAAAAATTAAAAGTTGCTCTAAAAGTTCAAACAAACTCTTAATGTGTGTTTGATGAGGACGCACAAAAGCTGTGGTAATAAAGCTTCTAATTGCTCACTATCTTGATGCAAATTTTCAAGGGAAAAAATGGCTCCATTTTTCATACTGTGTTTTGCTACTTCAACAAAAAGGTATTAAATGCTTTCCCTGCAATTGCTAGGAGGGCTAAAGATAGCTACAATAAAAGTTGACAACACAGTAAAGGAAAAAAGTAAGGCAAAAAGATATGAGGTACATGAAGTGAAAATATATGTGCCCTGTACAATCTGAATGCGTTGGGCCAAATTTGGTTCTATATCATTTATTCATACCTACAGAATTCATACATACTTGTATATCATTATACACATATATGTGTATATACATATGTAACCCTTGGCTCTAAGGGTCAATATCTGGAGCTCCATCCTCCATCCTCCATAGATGGATTACCCAAAACCACTTACAAGTATGTGTATGCATATACATATTTGTATATGCTCTTGTGAGGCAAGTTAAATACCTTTTTCATAATACTAAAGCTCAAACTCTCAAGAAATGTAAGTAAGCACTAGGCATTGATTTTATTTTTCTATTAATCTCTTCCTCCCCGATCTCTACTATATCTCTTTATCCCGACTTTCTCCAGATATCAGATACATTTTAGACAAATGGCCCACTCCAGGGCCTAATTATTTTTAATAGCTTTGAATGTTACCTAGTAGAAACAGTCTTGTTCACATGAAGAGATCAGATATGAAGAAGGTGAAACTTAGGGTATGTGATCTGACTTTAGTTATCTACTTACCTGAGTGAATGATCTTTGTCTATACCCAACTAAGATGCCCAAGCAGCAACTGGGGTATACCAATAAGGCATCCACAAGAATTTATGGAAAAAAATCATAGTCTCTCTTTATTACTTAGCTAGTCTAAAGTTGTTTCTTGTTTAAGTACAGGTTGGACTAGATGGATCCTAATGTTGCTTCCAGTGCCAGGACTTGATATGGCCCAGGTGGGGGGTAGGGAGAAAGTTGGGGAGGAAAAAGAAGAGGGTGAAGATCCTGACTTTTTTTTTTGTGACTTTGGTTCATTCACTTCAGAATGAATACAAGCTATTACAGAGTATCTCTCTTTCCTCCCTTCCTTTTCTTCTCCTCATAGGGCTATTTGCAGGACTATTAATAAAAACATACCAAAATTGGAAGGCACAATCAAACTCGGCTCATTCTTTGGTTGACTGCAATACTCTTATGTTCTCCTATATTTCAGTGATAATGAAGTTAAATGCTAATTACTGTGTTCTTCCACAGCAACAACAACAACAACAAATCTAAGTTGTCTGTTCTTTTTATTTGCGATCTCTGAAGAGATCACTGTTACAGACATATCCCTGATAACAGAATCTATCTGTAGCAAGGCAGGTCTTAAGAGGGTTATTATACACAGATTATACTGCCACCCTTCACTCTGTTTAATTCTGTAGTTATTCAAGGCTGAATAGAAATTTCCTGATCTTCTTTTGTATTGATTAAACATAGCATGATTTGAGGGAGAATAAAAGACAGGCCACTTATCCAATTTATATGTTCCATTTTATCTAAATGTTACATTCACAAGAGTAAGGTGAAACAGAAGATCAAAGTACTTATATATGTGAAAAATGTATAAGGAATAGTCATTTTAAAATAGAACATCTAGCAGTAAAAGAGAATAACACATAGGATACAAAAACCTATGCCCAATGCCCTACTTGCTTTTTCCTCATGAGCCTATCTGACAAAATAAAATGGGACACAAAATTCACTTATTTTGAATATTATACTTTTTTCTTATTACCTCTTGCTGTTTCTTACTCTATCCTCCTCTTACGTATTGCTTGAAAAACTGCCCATTCTTCTGTGGGAGGAGGATGAAAGTATGTCTCCCCCCTCTAGTGTTAAGGAAAGAGGGCTGGATTTGGAGTCTGAGAACCTGGGTTCAATTATCAGCCTTGCTATTTACTTTCTGTGTGATCATAGGCAAATCACTTTATCTTTCTGGGCCTCAGTTTCTTCAACTGTAAAATGACTTCTTGTTGGATTAGATGACATCTGAGGTCCCTTCTATTAAGTTCCCTATTCCATTATTACTATGGCTTCTGGAACTACCATGGAATGTCCTTATTGTGAATTATGAACTATTTCTAGCTGGTGTCCCTAGTCATTGAGCCAAACAACAAAATGTTCAAATTGATTTCCCCTATCTCCATGGCAGGCCCATCCTATCATGGGAAATCAAACAGAGCAATACAATTGCAAAGGAAATTTTCCTTATACAAGACCTGGATTTTCATTGGCATGGACATTTTCTTCTTGCAACTCCTTCAAGCCTTTTAGATAGTTTTGTGAGCTGTGGTGGACAAAAATATGTATTGCCTAGTGACAATAGAAGACTCCATTAAATAAGCTTTTTTTTTTTTTAAATTACATTGAGTAGGAGGATTTTACCCAAGCAATGATGGAAAATCAGTTCTTCCTTGATATTCTCCTCCGTATTAGGTTCTGAATCATGAGAGCAAATAACTGTTAGCATTTCAATCTCTTCCCACTTTTGCCATATGCAGCCCAGTGCCTTTGCCAGCATGTGGTATGATCTTTTCAATTTTTCACAAAATGTAAGGAGAGCTAAAGTATGCTTCTATATCCTTTGGTCCTGCTGTTGAGGCAGTAGGGATAAAGAAGTCTATCAGAAGCTCAAGATCTCTTTGCAAATTGACTTGCAATCAAAGACTAAGTTCCAGCTCAATATTTCTAGACATAATCTTCTACATCAGGAAAAAATGTTTAGGAAATCAATTTCATAGATACTGTTCCCACAAAAGGGGAGGGAGGGGGCAGAGAGATAATGAGTCAATTATAAGCGACAACGGGGTAATCCCCCAACTTCATCTAGTGTTGATCTGAAGCATGAGATTAACCAGGTCTGAACAGCTGCCTGGGTCAACTATTAGTAGGTTAATTGCTTAGCAGTTAATATTGCTGTGTGATTGATCCAATTCAATTTTATTAAAAGTAGTGAAAGAACTGGACCACAAAATGGCCAATCTGGTTATTTGCAATTTCAACAAACAAGTGAATTTGACCCTGTCATGATGTGAGAGCTCTGTGACAATCATTTTGAGCACTTGAAGAAATGACTCAATCATTTTTGGTTGATTCAATCAAGCAACATAAATATTGTATCTTGCATGTTGGAAATACCAGTTTGCAGACAGCCCTGCCAAAAAGCTGAGCATACCCTAGGGCCATTCAACATTGTGTTACTAACTCTGATTTAGGTAAGTTAAAAAAAAAAACAAAAACAAAAAAAACCCCAACTTTGTCTAAGTGAACAATAATTCAGTAGACTTTTAAAGTTAATGAAGAGAAATTCTCAAAATCTAAATGTTTCACAATTACTCTCCAATGGATTTAGTTTTGTTTTTTATTTAATTTATCACAAGTCAGAGGTAAATTGTATTAACATTTCCAATAAAATTCCTTCAAAGTGTGTTTCATTTGGTTTCAAAAGGCCCCAACTGGTTCTCCAACTTTGGTGGAGCCATTCTTAATACTGGCTAGAACACAGATCTTGCCAATATAGGAAAATACCATCTGTACTGTCAAAAAAAAGTAATGAACTTTGCAAGCATAGTGAGAGGTTCCCTGGGTGAAGAGTATATATCCTTAACTTAGCAAATGTTAAAATTCTGGCAGGGTTATAGAAAAAACACACTTAAAACTGAACTATTGCAAGCCATTTCCAAATCTAAAAATGATATCTGGATGAAACTAATGGGTTTCATTTAAAAATTCCTCCTTTCTGTGAATCAGTCAAAGTCAATCTTGCCAGTCAGCTGTCTATAGAAACGTTGCTTCCTTTCTTACATATGTTACTAAATTAGACCATATTGTGACTGTGTTATATCACAAAGTTTGGAGGGGGAGAGCGGGGGAGATCTGGGTGTGAAATGTTATTTTCAAATGATATCACTTATCCAGGTTTGCTTTTTTTTCTCTCATTCCCTTTTTTATATGAAGTACAGCATTATGGCTACCAAGCTCCCAGATTCTGTTACAGCAGTAATAATGTTTCATCTAAGATCTAGGCCAGCTTTTCCCTTCTCACAGGGACAATATGGACCATGAATAATAAACCATTTAGTTCTGAAAGGATAAGTGCTCATTCCTAGGGCTGTTATGCAACACAGGTTCTCTCCCTGGTGAGGAGTTGAAATAGGGTAAAAAATCAGAAATAATGTAGCAGCGATATAAAAAAGTCTTGGCATTCTCTTCTTGAATATTTTGTCTAACGTCCAATAAAGAAAGAATATACTCCATTTCTTAGTCTCTTTCTCAGGTGATTAAATCATAGAGGATTCTACGTATTATTCATGGACTGCTACAAGAATACAAGTGTAACACACAAAGCTGTCTCTCACATATGGGCCCCCAGAATTCTACCCCAAGTTTCAGGTACTTTGTAGATCTGTATCCATGCTGTATCTGTAAACCTTAACTCATGAACTTCCACTAATGTGTTTTCTTTTACTAGACCAACATGAGGGCATATAAAATAAAAAGTAGTTAATCAAACAGCATAGCAAAAGAAGTGACAAGGAAGATCTCTTTCTCTTTCCTCCTATACAGAGGAAAAGAATAAAACCAACTTCAAATTCCTTGTAAGGACCATGGAACACATATAGAGAGGTAATTCATATGCCTAGCATGGCAAAGTCATGGATGCCTCCTGGTGATACAATCTTATTGCTCTCTGAGGTTCTCTTCTGTGCATTTCTGTGTTCTATGGCCATCTCTTGATCTTTGGCTGCAATGTGGTTTCTTCTTCATGGGTGGAGGGAGGTTTGCTAGCTCTTTAGCTTATGGACCAAAAGTTATATTTAGCTCTTTTGTGATTCAGACTCCAGCTAGTATCATCCATCCACTTAGGTAGAAAATTCCTTTGGCATTTAAAAGCAAGCTTTTGAACTCCTTTTCTCCTTCTGTCACTTTGGGTCTCTCAGTATAATCTCTTTTTTGACTTAAAGTGAAAAAAGTTCCTTTCAACTCCTTTCTATCCCCATGGTGCCAATCATGATCTGTACAAATCAAAGGTGACTGGTGAAGGCTTGAATAGGGCTGATGAACTCTGTCCTACTTAAATACCCCCAAAATCCAAAATGCTATACTTAGTGAATAAACAAAATGTGTAATATATGCCCACATTGGGCTAATAAAACCCAAGGATCCAGAAGGAACGCAGAAAAGGTCCACACTAAATACTTAGAGAAAATAAGAATAGGTCATACAGCTCAATTTCAATATACTTTGAAATAGTTGTATTCCAATAAATGTTTCCTCTCAGGTTGGGATAGAAATGGTTCTGAACTCTAGATCAAGTTGACTGAATCATTCTTCGGTTCAAAATAGCATCAATGCTCCACTTCCTCTACCATTGTCTATGAAATGAAATATAGACTGACGCTGGCATTCAAGGCTCTCAAAAATCCAATTCCAACCTTTTTTGGTTTTATGTCATAGTATTTCTTTTCATGCACTCTATGCTCCAGCCTCATTTCTGACATCCTTTAAAATTCAACTAAGGTACTACCTGTCCCCTGAAGTATTACTTAACTAGACAGAGCTAAAAGTGATCACTTCTTCTTTGAAACTCTCAGGCCACTCTGACCTCTCCTATGCACTTAATCTTTTTCTAACTTATTCTTGTAAATGCCTCATTCCCTTCTATTAGATTATAAGTTTCTGGAGGGCAGGAACTTTGTTGTTTTCCATCTTTTCATCTCTAGGAAAAAGCACAGTGTTTTACCCATAGTGGGTGCTTAATAAAGGTTTGTTGAATTGAATTGAGGCAAAGACTCAGGGAATTGGAAGGAGGGATCTGGAGGAGTAAGGGCCTAGCTCTGGTGTTGGCCATTAAATCTGTTTTTTGTTCTTTTATTGGCCAAGAAGCTGGAAAGTTTGCACCTATCCAATTAATCCTCACTGTCCATAGTAAATTAATAACTAAATACTTTAAGAATATTGATCTGAGTATGTAAGTGATGGTATGATGGCTTACCTCAGTTAATTAATATAATCATAGACTTAGAGCTAGTAGGATGAACCTTAGACATCATCAAATCCAACTCTCTTAATTTTACAGTTGAAGAAACTGAAGTCTAGTTATAAGTCAGTTGCCCAAGATCAGATAGCTAGTAAGTGGCAGGGGTAGGATTTGCACCCGAATCCTCTAACCCTCAAACTGGTACCCTTTCCACTACAATATACTGCCTCAACTCAGTCAGTCAGTCAGTCAAAAAACATTTATTGAGCACTTCCTATATCCCAGCCACTTTGCTAAGCACTGGTCGTACAAATAGAAGCAAAAAGAGAGACAGTTCCAAACCTTGAGAAGGTTACATTCTAATGCGGAAGACAACATATGAAAGGAAATTAAGAGGTAGGGAGCGGGAGCAAGGTGGGAAGGTCAGTTCCAGGGTTGAAGTAACCTTCCAGGATGAAGAAGTTTCTGAGGAATGATGGAGAAGTCCAAAGGGGTACAGCCTAATAGGAAATGAAGAAATGACTGGACTGGGCTTTATCTTTACATGGAGGTTCTGGGAGCATCCCTCTCTCTGATCAGACACAGAGGCCCCAAAGGCAGAAGGTATTTTGGAGGGCTGAAGTGATTTTCCAGTAAACGTGTAGCAAGCATCTCTTGCATTCAAGACACTGGAAGACACAAAGATGAATAAGACACGGCTCCTGCCATCTGACTGGTTTACGGTTGTTCAGTCGTTTCTGTTGTGCCTGATTCTTCATGACCCCATTTGGGGTTTTCTTGGCAGAATGATTTGCCATTTCCTTCTTTGGCTAATTTTACAGATGAGGAAACTGAGACAAACAAGGTTAAGTGACTTGCTCAAGGTCACATAGCTAGTAAGTGTCTGAGAGTGGATTTGAACTCAGGTCTTCTTGATTTCAAGCCCGGTGCTCTATCTTATGTATGACCTAGCTGGTAAATAGGTACTTAAAATCCTAAAGAGGTAGAAGAACTGTGTTTCTATAGCTAATATAGAATCTCTTCAAGTCCTCCATTATGGTAGTGAAAATGCTGCATATGGACAAATGCATATAGAGAAGCTCCAAACTTAGCAAATGCAGTGTGTTTGTTTTTAACACACAACAGTCAAAGTTGGTGAAAACGATTTTATATTTTATTGTGTCTGGAGTGGTTATCAGAGAACAGCTCTGCCACAAATGTTACTGCAAGATAATCAAAAGAACCGATCTAATTTGGGGATGTAGAGTACTTATTACTATGGCATATTCTATCATTTGAAGCTTTCAAAGCTCATGCCTTTTCATGATTAAGCACATATTATTTTCCTGGAAGATATTTCTTTTTTGGCAGATAAGATAATGGAACAGATCCACTGTTTGTCAAGAGGAGTTACTATGTCATTAAAAAGCCTTTAACACAATGTTTTTCTCTTCCCCATGCTGGTTGAAAAGATTTGAATGCAAAAGCATAGATATAACAATAACAGAGAAAAAAAACCTAAATTGTCCATGGAAAAGCATAAACCAACTTAAATTTTTCCATTTGCCAAATGGTCTTCAAGCAATTTAAATGTAATTCAAAACAGGCACTCAGTAGCCACAGATGTACTGTTCCCTCAAAATGTTCTTTGTCTTTGCTATTTACATCCTATTTCTTTCTATAGGTGATAAAAACAACAACAACAATTCTCTCTGTTAGAGCAATGAAACAAATGCCCAAATTCAGCCCAAAAGTTTACGTGATTCAAACCTTTCCTCCTCTGGAAATATATTCTCATTCATCTCAAAAAACCTTAATCATATTTTTTCTTCTCCCCCATTAAAGAAAAACTCAGTAAGAGCCTTGTATAATATGAGACAGTCTAATAAATTTTTTGAAAAATCTTAAGCAAATGAACTTGTTCCACCATCTTTTGCAGAATGTACTATTTATACTTATATTCAGCTTAAGGCTTGACAACATTCTATTAGAGGAAAAAACACAATGTACACTCCATTAGATGCATACCATCCCTTAGGATGTCAGTAATCTGTTCCCCCCAACTACTAGTGATCCCTTAATTTACCCAAGAGATCTTTTTAAAGATGGAGTAGGCCTTGAGCTGGTACAGAAAATTTAAAATGGCTTGAATTTGCCTTAGTGTTTGGAGGATCCCTGAATATATAGGTTAGCTCTAGGAGCCTTTTGAGAGATCTTCAAATACTTAAGAGAATCCCAGGCCAAACTGAAAATCCATTAATATTCTCTCCACTGGAGCAGAACCCCTTGATTCACACTGATTTTGTCCTATCCAAAAGGAAATATTCTGGATTTGGAAATAAATGGTCCCTTGCAGTCAAGGATACCCTAAGGTAGCTACACACCTCCCAAACCAATCCTGGTCAAGAAATGTACGTTTAGGGGGATAACCCTAAGATCCATCTTCTGAACCATCCAATTGGAAAGAATAAACTCCATAGGCTCACAGCTGTGATTAGTATTCAGACTGGACTGTGGAGGAGGACATTAAATGCCATGACTCACTGTCTTGCAATATCAAAGGTGTTGGAGATGTGCATCATTTTGCTAAGAAAAAAAAAGACACCAGAATGAAACCATTTGCATTCATATCAAGAATAACATGAAGATATTCTGAAGAGTTTCAAGTGTTTAGTGTGCATTTGGAGATACTTGTCAGGAAGCAGAATCCTGATAGACTTGAGACTTGTCCTAATTTCTTTTGTGCCCTGAGTCTAAGGACCAAACAATCTTCCCGGCTTTAGATAATTTCACTAGCTCTGTGGCCCAGTGGGTAACACACTGGGCTTAACGTCAAGAAGACCTGAGTTCAGTTCCAGCCACAGATCTTCCTAACTGTGTGACCCTGGACAAATCCCTTAACCTCTGTCTGCTTCACTTTCCTCATCTACAAAATGGGGATAATATAATAATAACACTGTTAGGGTTGCAGAGAGGATCAAGTGAGATCACATTCATAAGGCACTTAGCACAGTGCCTAGCACATAGTAGGTGCTTAGTAAGTACTTGTTCCCTTACCCTTCTATTAGGTCAATGATGTACAAAGTTCTCTTATTACAAATATTTAGGGGGCAGCTAGGTGGTGCAGTGGATAGAGCACTGGCCCTGAAGTCAGGAGGACCTGAGTTCAAATGTGGCCTCAGACCAAACACTTGACACTTACTAGTTATGTGACCCTGGGCAAGTCACTTAATTCCAATTGCCTAAAAAAATATTTAGAAACCAGAAGTATTCATTGGTTAAGATTCAGCAAGAATATTCCCAAAATTTACAGGTCTGTGTCATCATATACCAGATAAACTTTAGATAAGAATTCTTAGGTCAAGGGGATTCTTCTTTGTATTTAATCTAAGACCAGAATAAAGAGATGATCCAAGCTTAGTTTTAGAGCTGGAAGGAATATTGATCTACTCTACCTCCCTCACTTCTCTGATGAGGAAGCTGAGACCCAGAGAGATTAAGTGACCTGACTTGCCCGAGCACACACAGATAGTAAATGGCATGGTAGGATCTGCACCCAAGCCCTGTGACTTTAAATCAAGTGATCTTTCCACTATGCCACATTAGCTTTAAGCAAACTGAAGTCTTATGTAGCCAAAGGTAGAAAAATCAAGTATTGATAAATCTACCCTGGATAGGACCATGCTTATATCCCTCAAAATCTTTATTTAGGAAGATTAATATGAGATATTCTATCTTTTAGGAAGCATGAAAGATGATTCCATTTATTAAGCATCTGCACAGTTCCTTTCACAAAGTAGATGCTTAATAAATGCTTTTTAAATGTGCTGAATTGAAATAACTAGTGAAAATAGCATTAGAATCATTTCTCATGCTTCCTAAAAGAGAAAAGTAAAAATCTCTCCTTCAAGAAGTTTATATCCTCCTACTAGGTAGGGTTCATACTATTTTAATTCACACTAAAAAGTATAGCCCCCAATGGCACTCCTTTCTCATACGAGAGGCCCCCAAATAGGTTACCCCAGATTCAAGGTATTGTATGAATCTGCTTTCGCTCAAAGAACCCATAGCTCCTGAGCCTCTACCAATATAGTTCCTTTTACTAGTCAGTCACAGGGCACAATTAACTCAAAAACAAAGGCATTAAATGAAATAGCATGGTTTTTTATTTTTTTAAAGTAGTTGTAGACCATTTTCCCATAAACCTAGAAGACATTTTCCTATAAATACCCACACCATCAATGGAAAGAAGAATTCTTCTTCTTTAAAAGGAGAACCTTGTATTCAGGGGCTAACTACTTTTGAAACACAGTTTCCAGCAATTTAAGTAGTGGCCAAAGACATTAAATCAATTTTTAAGATTTCAACTTTCTGTTCTTCAAATATAGTGTCTCTGTTCCAAAACCCTCTCTGATTTGGGGTTAGAAAGTCCCTATATCTTGAATTTAAAGTCTGATTGCCATATTGAACCTATTCCAAAACATTTTAGAGAAAACTTTTCAATGAGATGGCAAAGGTTGTCTGTGCCTGAAGGTCCCTATTTCTAATTTCCTTATTATTTTTTGTGCCCCATACAAAACTGCAAAAGAATGGAAGGGGTAAAAAAAAAGGAACAAAACCCCTTAAGGTGAGCCACTAGAAGCCATCACTCTCCACCTTATTAACTTCAATCCTTTGTTCTACATTCCTGTCTTTATTTTGAATATGTGGCCAGAAAAAAGCCATCCACCTGTCTCTGAGTGGGCCCTACAAAAGAAACTGGGGATAAATTAATAACATTCTTTATTTAAATAAAGTTAAACTGTGGCATCCTGAAATGCAACCTTCCCACCCTCAAGGGAGAAGACACTAAATCTTATTTACCTTAGATTTAACCTCATTTCTTTCACTTCCAACCCTCTCTGGTGATTTTTCATACTGGCTGAGACTAGTTATTTCGTCTGTTCTCCATTATCTGAGAATACAAACAAGCTAAGGACGCCTAGTTGCTCCACCAAGTCCGGGCTGTTACTAAGTGTTAATTGTGAAAGTGTCCATGGAAGCACACAGTGTTCTGGCAGTTGGAGCTACAAGCAATATCACCTCAGGGTAAAATATTCAAGGAAAACAGTCCTATAACTCTGTTAGCTTAGACTTGTAAACAGATTACAAAAGCCTGAACCTGCCAAAGTATTTTTAAGAAAAGATAGATTGTTCATTTTTTCCACATCTAACAACTAAGATAAACAACCAAATTCTTGCCTTTTGTCTTGTGTCAGAATTTCTGTCTTCTAGAAGAACAGCATCTTCTCTGGAAAACACATCTGGTTTCTGAGCTCAGCCCGTCCATCAGCAAAACAGATGGTTTTCAAAGAGAGACCAGAAGGCGGGACTGTGGATTAGGCTATAGGCTCTTTTCCAAGTAGAATTTCCTTCTTGGTAATTCCAAGGCTTGAAATATTCATTGAATATTGAAACTCCATTTCACAAGTTTATAATGTGCTATAGAGCATTACAATTTAGTTGTAGTTATAATGGCTTGAACATAGAATTTGTTGTCCCTGAAACTTCTAGGGATCCTTAACCAAGCCTCCCAGAACTTAGAATTTTAGCTGAGTAACTGGTAATGCCCCAGTGTAATATTGGTCTAAGTAGAACTGTAATAAATGCCATAAAAATAAGTAAGCAGAAAAATAAATGTTTGGGAATGTTGTATCAAGGTTTAATGGAGAAGGGATACTAGACAAGGAGTCAGAGACCTGGGTTCTAGTTTTAGTTTTACCAGTGACAAGCTGTACAACTTTGGTCAAGGCCATTAACTTTACAATTATTTCTAACTGTGTCTCCTGTTCTTTGTTCATCCTTCTCAATTCTCCTCTCCACAAACCTATATTTGACCTCTGGCACCCTGATCTCTCATAGGTGACTAGAACCAGGTCACCACATCAATTCCCCACCATCTCCAAAAAGGCTTCGAAATCATACTACCTCCCCTACTTTTTCTAACTTCCCTTTATGTATTCCTCCATTAGCATGTAAGCTTCTTAAGGGCAGGGGTTGTCTTGTTTGCTTGTAGATTTTTGTATCCCTAACTCCATTCCTGGCACAGAGTTAGTGCTCCTTCCTTTCTTCTTTCTTTCCTTCACTTTGGTTTCTTCATCTGTGAGATGATGGAGTTGGGCTAGAGGGACTTTTTTTTTTTACCCCTTTCAGTTCTAAAATCCCATGAATATAAAACATTTCAGAGGAGTCAAATTTCAAAATATTTATTAAAAAGTCATTAGTTTAACCTTTTTCATCTTCATGGAATTCTTCCTCACCTCTTCAAGACTAGTCCAAGTAATAGTAGTAACTTACATTTATATTTATATAGCTAGAAGAGGCTTCAGTTTCCTCTTCTGTAAAATAAGGGGTTGCATTCAATGACCTCCCAGGTCCTTTCCAATTCTAAATTTATGATTTCATGGTTCTGAGTCATATCTTTTGACCTTAACATTTATGGTTTATAAACTGCTTTCCTTAATACTCCTGTGAGGTAGTGGGATTATTATAACAATATCTATTTTAAAGTTGGGAAACAGAGACCCACGGAGGTTAAATGACTTTCCCAGTATCAACTAGCTATTAATTCATGGTCTAAACTTGAACCTAGATCTACTGCTTCTAAATCCAGTGATCTTTCCATTATATTTCATCTTCAATTGTCATCACAAAAAAGCATTTGGCCCTTAGGTAGCTCAGTGGTTAGAGCCCTGGGCCAGGGTTGTTGTGAGAATCTAATGAGATAATGATTATAAAGTGTTTAGAGTGCCTAGGATGTAAGCATTATAGAAATACTAGCTATTATTATTATATTATCATTATTATATATTTCTAGATGAGGCATGTGCAAGACATGGTTCCTTTCCTCTAGGATCTAACAGTCTTATGATGGTACTCCCAGAAACAAAGATCAGGGGCAAATCTTGGTCTTTAAATTTAAAATAAAAACACGACAATAATGAGATAAAAGTCAGTTGTGGTCAGTGACCAAGGTCACCAATGGGTCCTGAGGCTGCCATTTCTCAACCTCAAGTTGAACAGTAAAGAGGTATGCTGTCTTCCAGAGCATGTATTTGGGTCATGACAGGGAGCCTCTTTAGACCTGTTTAAAAAAAATAACAATTTCTATGTACTCCTGGTGACTTATCTGGGGAAAAATAAGATCACCAGAAAGGACCCAAAGGTGTTTTTAAGGATTTTGGAAATCCTAGCAGGAAGAAGAATATAGGTGCACAGGTTGTGGTCTCTTCACGGCTGCCAAGTGAAGATTAGGACTTTAGAAGAGAAAGGTTTAGATAGGACGTGATATTGAAGAGTGGTATTTCACTTTTTGAACCATACTTAAATAATAAATTCTTGGCTAGGGATGGAGTATACCTACTAGGGCCTAGCTTAAAAAAAATCCGCTTGCTGAATGAATCTAATGAAGAGAGTTTCAAAGTTAAAAAAGAGGGCAAAAAGTGAAAACTGGCCAAGAAAATCCAAAGAAGTTGGTACCCCCAGAATGCAGTAGATATAACACAGGAAGAAAAATAACAGAAGATAGGATAAATAGTGTAGGAAACATAATATCTAAGAAGAGAACTGGTTATAAAACCCATGGCCTTATATCTATGTACAGATGCACAAAGTAAGGGTAATAAACAGGATGAACAAGAGAAGTTAATGCAAGGAAGACAAATTTGACCTTGTAGGTGTTACTGAGATTTAATGGAATGAGAGTCATTATTGGACTACACCTTTGGAAGGGCATACCTCATTTCAAAAGAAGGGAATAATCAGGGCTGGGGAAGAGTGCAGTGTATTAAGAAGATATACTCATGTGAGGTCATCCATGAGCTGGAGGGCAGAAAGGAAGGAAGAAGCAGCATAGGATAAACCATTGGAGTGAGGATCAATGGAAAGGGATACAGTTAATATTGTCTTAGGATTATATTATAGACCACAAAGATACAAAAAGGAAATAGATAAGTAGTTCAAGAATCAGACCACAAACATGTCATGAAAGGATAATGCAGTAGGAATGGATGGCTTTAACTATTGGAATATCACCTAGATCTTTCGACAAAAAGTGGAGCCACTAATAAATTCTTAACTTAGAATTAGTGGATCAATGGTTCATCTTAGTGGAAAACATACAGGCAGATAGTGTGTCACTGCATTAATTACCCAATAAGGAAGTTTAATTACTTGAGGGTAACATCTGAATTAGTCATCATCTGGACCACCAGTCCAGACTTCCAAACTCTCTTGGGTACATGCGAATAGAGTAGACTTATTTTAATACCCTCTGGACACTAGAGAGTCCCCAAGCCTGAGAGCACCTAAGTTGCTTGCCTCACTGTCATGTCTATGCAATGGAAAAGCAGCTTTTGTTAAACCCTCATTGGTTAGATTCAAATTTAATCTAGTATATGAAATGAAATGTTGCTCCAAATACTAAAATATTACATCTGATAGCTATATCTGGCTCCTTTCTGGAACCTTCTTTTTTAGAAACCTCCAGCTTCCCTGTGAAGGCCTTCTTTAGCACTCCCAAGCTGCCTTGATGCTTGGAGTGACCACAGACTCAGGAGTTTCATCCCCTTTAACCTGGAAGGAGTAGAGAGAGCCTGGTGTAATAATGTGCCAAGTCTAGAGAAAGGCTTCTTGTTGAACTACTGTGGGTTTCTTCCTCCTAGCATGGCCTGAAAACTATCACTATCAGGGTCCAATGACATTTCTGGTTGTATCCCTTTTACTTTCCTGTTTTAGAGATGTCAATTGCTAGCCCAGTTTGAGGGTAGAGGCTGCCCTAATGTCCTTCCTTTGTCACTTCTATCCCTGTCTCCATGCTCCCAGCCTTTGCTGTCTCCCCATCAGCTATATATTCTCTTAAATGCGAAGAATAAAGGCCTATTGCTTCCAGCATAGTGTGGCTGATGTCATTCTTTTGTGAAGTCCATTTAAAATCCTAACCCCAGCCAGACTGAAACATCATCCTTATAACTAAGCACCGATTGTGGAACACTGTAGTAGGCTCCAGGAAGGGAAGATAGGGAGTGAAGCTGAAGGACTATAAGATATGGTTTGTGGTTTTTGCCATTGTGCAGATTCTTATTTTGCATCATTTTTTATTTATAAAGAGTGATTGCTGAAAAGCAGAAAGAGCCTTGTAGATCTACTCAATTAAAATGAAGAGGAAAAGAAAAAGAAGGGAGAAAGGGTGAGAAGGAGGAAGGAAAGAAGGAAGGAAGGAAGGAAGAATGGAAGGAAAGAAGGAAGAAAGAAAAACAATTCTTCCCAATAGACTTGGGATTTTTAGGCTGTCCTAACATAGGATAATTAAAAGCATCTGTTCTTTACACAATTTCTTCCCATATTACAGTCAATCTTTGTTTTCTTGATTTGTATGAAATTATTCAACCTTCTCGAATCAAAACAATTATTACCACTGAATATACATTTTAGAAATAATACATTAAAACATGGTAACTCTTTTTTCTAGTCTTAAGTAGGAAGTGAATACTATTATCTGCATTTAAAAGAAAGAAGGCAAAAAGAAAAAGCTAAGTCTATACAATGCCAAAACAACTAATCAATTAATTTGATTCATTTAAAAACATTCAATCCCAGGGGCAGAGCTTTCAATTCAGTTTCAGCAGAGTTGGGTGCAGGTGGAATTGAGGGATAAGTGACTAAAACGGGAGTAGTGAAGCAAAATGGAACTTAACAATGCTCTGTTCCTATGTATAGGCAGCTAGGTGGCGCAGTAGATAGAGTGTTGGGCCTAGAATCAGGAAGATTCATCTTCCTGAGTTCAAATCTGGCCTCAGACACTTGCTAGCTGTGTGACCTTGGGCAAGTCACTTAACCATATCTGCCTCAGTTTCCTCATCTGTAAAATGAGCTGGAGAAGGAAATAGAAATCACTCCAGTATCTTTGCCAGAAAAATACCAAATGAGGTCATGGAGAGTTAGACACAATTGAAAAATGACTCAGCAACAACAATAATATATGCCAGGCATATACTAGGCAATAGAGATGAATAAATAACAATGGGAAAAAATTATATAGTGCCTGCCCTCAAGGAGCTTCTATTCTATAGGGAGAAATTACACATACATAATATATAGAAAATATAATACATACCATAAAATCAAGGTAACCAGTGGAAGATGGGAGGGGTGAGAAATAGTAACAACTGGTAGAATCAGAAAAGAATTTATTTGGGTAGGAGGTGGTATTTGAACTAAACTTGAAGGAAGCTAGGAATTCTAAGAGGTATTGGTGAGGAGGGAGTTGATTCCAGGCAGGAGTTATTAGTCTTTTTTTTGGTATGTTGAATCCCTTTGGCAGGCTGGTAAAACTGATGGACCACTTACTCAAAACGATGTTTTTAAGTTAATAAAATAAAATTTTATTTAATGAAAGTTTTTAATAAAATACAATTTTATTTAATAAAACAAAATTACAGAGAAAAGCAATTACATTGAAATACAGTAATCAAAATTATAAAAAAAAAAGTCATAGACACCAGGTTAAGAACCTCTGCAAAGGCAGAGAGATGGGAGGACTCCAGAAAAGTGGTTGAAGCATAGACTGAGCTAGGACTTGTAAGCAAAATTACAGCAACAAACACAGGTTTGTGACTCAAAGCCTCAGATTTAGAGCTAGAAGAACTGCATTCCCTCGTTTTACAGTTGTGGAGACTGAGGCCCAGAGAAGTTAAGCAACATGCCTAAGGCTCCACAGGTAGCAGGAAAATGGCAGAGCCAGAGTTCGGACTCAGTTTTATGACTTCAAGCTTAGCACTTTTTCCACTGTACCACACTGTACCACACTTTTTCCACTGTACCACACAATGAGTACTCCAGTAGTACTCATTGTGGTAGCTTTACCTTCCTTTACCCATAGGCTACGATTCTTTCACTATCCTGTAGAGGTAATATCACAGAGAAATGAGAAATTTGTGTGTGTTACTATTGTTTATAGATATGGGGAAGACATATATGCATTTTTTATGAACACACAGCATTTGGCTTTGCATCTGGCAGCATGGAAAATAACAAATCCAGCTTTGCACTCTAGGAGACATCCATTTTGCTTTATTATTTTAATGATTTTGATGCATGTAGGCACTTTCTGAGCACCTGGACCATCGTAAGTGGCACAGACCCCACTGATAACATTTCAGTCATGTAACTTTCAGAAGCTATTCTAGACTCCCCAGAGATGATTTAAGTTAGCTTGATTTCCAAAAACACGGAGAAAATAAGTGTTGGGATAGTCTAAAGTAGCCAAATTTATTAGAACTCTACTAGAACTCATGGTGCTCCAGAAAAAGCAATGGATTGGGGGTTAGAGGACCAGGTTTCAAATTTTAATTTCTGTTACTATCTCCCTGTAATATGTTGTTTAAGTTGTGCTGCCTTTCTGGGCCTGTATTTCCTTATCTAATAAATGAGAGAGTTGGACTAAATGCTTTCTAAAATCCTTTCCAGCCCTAGGTCGTATGACCTACTTTTAAAGGTAAATTATAGCTTATTACTTATACTAATTAACTATGTAAGGAGTTTTTTCATCATCTTTCTTACTGTAGATTTTTGTAAATGTAATAGTGGGTTTGTATTTAGAGAAAGACTCAATAATATTTAGGGCTTATGTTGACTTTGTATATGTCAACTGAGAGTTAAAAATCCAGACAATGTTATGAATTGTAAAGATTTTAATGATTTATATTGTATAATAAACTAAACTATTATAATATTATATCATATGCATCAGGCGACCATCAGCATCTAAATAAAACCAAAATTATTCTTTAGCCATAAAAAAGAGCCCTAGATCATATGATCCTACTTTTAAAGGTAAATTATGACTTGTTATGACATTAATTGACTGGGTAGGAAGACTCTTGTTCTCAACTTTCTCACTGTGGATTTTTATAAATATGGTGGGTTTGTATAAAGATATTTGGGTTTTATGTTGATTTTGTATGCATCAACTGAAAGTTAAAAATCCAAAGACAATATAATTAATTGTAAGGATTTTATTGATTTATATTGTGTAATAAACTAAACTATGTAATATTGTATAACATGCACCATGTGACCAACAGCATCTAAGCAAAACCAAAAGTATTCCTTGGCCATAGATTGTACAATCCTACTAAAATTTTAATGGTAAATTCATTCTTGGGACTTTGAGATGCTTGTCATTAGACTGGTGAAACTCAAAAAAAAGATAGTGAAAGGCCTTGAATACATGTCATATCAGCTGAAAGAACTACAGATGTTTAGCCTGGAGAAGACTCAAAAAGGTCATGTATTCAAGTCACCATGTTCAATATCTGAAGGATTGTCAGGTAGAAGAGAGATTGAACTTAAAAGTGTTTGGCCCTAGAGGGCAGAATCAGGAATATTGGGACAAGGGGTGTAAGCTGAAGAACCATAGATTTAGGCTTGATATCAGAAAAGTTTTTTGACAATTAGAGCTGTCTAAAACTTGAAAGCGCTACCTTGCAAAATAATGGGTTCTTTCTCTATCCCTCCTCTCCCTCTCCACCCAGATTTTTAATTGGAGATTGAATGACAACTTGTGAGATTTATTAGAGTGGGGCTTCTTTTCAAATATGAGTTGGACCAGATGGTTACTGAGGGCCCTTTCAACAATCAGATTTTATGATTCTGTGAAAATTTACTATCTTTCTATCTATCGCAAACCATCTTCATGGATATCTTCGTGACTAATTCTATTTCTGGTTGAGTTCAGCAAGGTCTTGTTTTTAATTTGTCACATAAAATTTAATACATTTAATTTAGGCTTCCATGTGTGTTTAGAGTGATGGGGATGTTCAATTTCTACATCTTATAAATATCTTTTGGGCATTTCCTCCCACCTTTCAATCTTGACAAGACTTTCTATTGTTAAAGGAAATATGGGGGGAAAGAAGATTTGGCTTTTATCATAAAACTACTAGAGAGCTTTTGGAAAGTTCATCTAGGCATTTGTATCTTTTGACACTCACTCAGTAGGCAGACTTCCATTAAAGAGAGCCGTGTCTAATAGGGCTGTCTGATTCTATTTATTTTTATCATCTTACAGAACCGTTTTTTGGCAGTGTTAAAAATCTGTTCAGTTCTTTAAGTCACTAGTCTCTAAGAAAACAGGCCAATCTTGTGTAACTCATTTCATCTTTTATTTAGCCACTGACACCTACTATGTACTGGCTTGAGTTCTGACCTTTGAGATAGATTGGAGTAGAAGGACTTTTTGTTAGGAATGATTTCTCTCATCTATTCATTACCATTTTTTGGAGAGATTTTTAAGTTTGATTGTGTGTTTTTCTCTGCCTAGTGCCACGAAAGAGCTTGTTTTAAACAGAAGTATTTCTATTCTTCCTTTTACATGTTGTTTTTATGTCTTCATGTGTGTTCTTTGTGCATACCCAAGTGTAAGGAATTTGATGCCAGGTCTGAGGCTTAGACTTAGGAGCCAGGATGTGGAATGTGTGAGCCAAAGAACCTATCCTCTACTTTCTGCAGGCTAAGCAAACCGAGTTTGATGTAACTGGATAGCTTTCTATCCAAGCATGGGAGTTCTAGCCTTTCCATTTCTGAATGAGATTGAAAAGGTTGATAAATTTGAAAAGCAGGATAAATTCCATCCATGAATAATCAAATTAAACCTTTAAAAATGGCATAAACACAAATTCAAACCAATCTAAAGAATTAAGCAACAAAAGGTAATAAGAGCTTCAGCTATAGTAAAAGTAGCAGGATTTGATATTCAATCCAATTTTATTTTAAGGTTGATAGGAAGAGACCTAAATCTAAGACCTACCAGGAGAAATAATGGAATGAACTCTGAATTGGAATGCAAAATCTCCTTACTTCTGACTTAGGAACTCCTTTTCTTCCTTCAATATGTAGTTCAAGCACCTCTTTCCAGACAAATCCTGTCCTGATCCTCCCAATGGTCAGTGTCCTTTGTCCTTTATTCCCTTGTATTATTTTTTTTAAAAACTTGTATATATGTGCTTTCTCTTTCCTCAATAGATATCTCTGAGGGCAAAGATTGTTTGATTTTTTTAAATTTTTGTATCTCCAACATACATTAGAAGTTTAAGAAATGCTTTCTTACTGATTAATTTAAGCTCTGCCACAACTGGATATCTGTAAACTTGGCTAAGTTACATAACCTCTCTGAGCCTCAGTTTTCTTATCTGTAAAATGGGTGTATAATTCAACAATTTTTAAATTAAATTCAGCAAATATTTGCTAATTTCCTATTATGTGCAGTGTACTATTTCTAGGTTATGTGGATACAAAGATGAACTAGATGCAGTTGATGCCTTCAAGGGACTTATGATCTATTAAGAATGATTGTTGTTGGTGTTCGGTTGTGTCTGATTCTTTGTGATCCCATGGACCATGACATCCATGGGGTTTTCTTGGCAAAGATACTGTAATGGTTTGCCATTTCCTTCTCCAGTGGATTGAAGCAAACAGGGTAAAGTGACTTGTCAAGGGTCACACAGCTAGTACATGTCTGAGGCTAGATTTGAACTCAGATCTTTCTGACTCCAGGCCCAGTACTCTATCCACTGAGCCATCTAGCTGTCACCTTTTAGGAATGATATCAAAATACAAATATAATACAATAGATTGATGCCAGGCTATGGAAAGTATTCAATGACAGAATGAAAGAAATGAAATAAGCATTTATTAAGCACCTACTATGTGCCAGGCACTGTGCTGTTCTTTATAAATATCATCTCATTGTATCCTCTCAATTGCCCTGGGAGGAAGATGCTATCATAATTTGCATTTTATAGTTGAGGCAACTGAGGCAGACAGAGGTGACTCACTCAGCGTTATACAGCTAATAATTCTCTGAGGCTACGATTAAACTCATGTCTTTCTGACTCTAAATTCAGTGCTTTATCCACTGTGCCAACTAGCAGCCTTGCTAAGATTTTATATTTTATTGGGTGTGAAATGTCAAGCTGTATTGAAAGTTTTGGAATAGGAAATGTACATTCAGAAGATTACTGTGGTAGCAGGAGGGTATATGGATTGGAAAGGGGAGAAACTAGATGCTGGGAAACCAGTTAGAAGCCTACTGTAATAATCTTGGTGAGAGATAATGAGGTCCTGAACTACTGTGGCAGCAGTAGGAATGGAAAGAAATGAATAGGCATGAAAAATATTATGAAGAAACAATTGATGGACATTGGAAATTGATTGGATGTAGGGGATGATGAAGGAGAAAGCCATAAGGATGACTCTAATATTTCAAGCTGGGGTACATGGCAGATGGTGGTGCAGTGAAAAGAAGGAATGGTAGGAGAAGGGTCAGGTTTGAGGAGAAAGATGCAGAGTTCTTAGACATGTTGAGTTGGAGAAATCTTTGGAAGATTTAGAGAAAGATATTCTATAGGCAGCTGGAAATCAGAGACTGACTTGGAGCTCAAGAATGAGGTCAGTACTAGAGATTATAAATTTGGGAATGATCAGCATAGAAGTGATAATTTAAGCCATAGGAATAGGTGATATCAACAAGAGATAGAGTACGCAGAGAGAAAAGGGCCAAAAGCAGAGCCTTGGGAGAAGTTCACATGTAGTAGATCCAGAAAAGAGGAGTTTGTGATGGAGACAAAGGAGTGATCAGAGCTGCAGGAGGTATACCAAGAAATTACAGTATTCCAGAATTCAAGAAGGGAGAAGGGAGTATCAAGAAGGAAGGAGTGATCAACAGTTTCAAATGTTGCAGATAGGGCAGAGAAAATAAGAACTGGGGAAAAAAAGCCACTGGATTTCTCAAAAAGGAGGTATCACATTATTGGCAAAGAGTTAGAAGGAACTTTAGACATCATCTAGCCCAAGCCCCTTATTTAACAAATAAGGAAAGTGAAGTCCAAAAACGGTTAAGTGCCTTGCCTGGGACTAGTGTTTTAGGTGGTATAGAACAGGGCCTCTTAAACTTTTTCCACTTTCAATACCTTTTTACATTTCGGCAGCATTCATTGGCATTGTGTGGTGCGACAGTATGCACAGTTCAAAGTGTGCATGCTGTATGTTCAGAACCAAGGCTGCAGTGAAGTTGTGTGATAAAACACAGGGAAGGGGTAGCTAGGTGGTGCAGTGAATAGAGCCCCAGCCTTGCAGTCAGGAGAACCTGAGTTCAAATCTGACTTCAGATCAAATACTTGACACTTACTAGCTGTATGACCCTGGTCAAGTCACTTAACCACAATTGCCTAAAAAAAATCCAAACCAAACCAGAAAAAAAAAACCACAGACAGGGAAGCACTGCCAGAAACACCTTGTATTCATTATGTGTTTGATTTTGTATTAAATTTTGGTTGTGTGTTCAGAAACCTTTTACTGTTGCCAAATTTTTCACCACCCTATATGGGGTCGCATCCCATGTTTAAGAAGCACTATAGAACTTAAGAGTCAGAATGACCTGAGATCTAATCCTGCCTCAGATACTTACTTAATTATGGTGACCCTGGTAAGTCCTTTCACCTCTATGGGCCTCAGTTTCTTCATCTGTTAAATGAAGCAATTGGATTCTAAGGTCCCTTCCATCTCTAAATCTGTGATCCTTTCAAGCCACGTCTCCCTAATTCAAGTACAGCCCTCTAAGAAATCTATCCATACCACCAAGTGCCACCCACAGGGCAGGTCATAAAGGGGAAAAGAGAGATGGGAAGGTGCCCTGGGAGCAATGTCATGGAGCATTTAGTAAGTGCTTACTATGTGCTGGACACTTTGCTAAGGATGTGAATAGAAATACAAGCAAAAAGATGGATAGTCCCTGCCCTCAAGAAACTTACATTCTAATGGCAGAAGACAACAAGCTGAAAAGAGGGAGAGGGAGAACATGTACTCCATATGTTGGAATTGGAGCAAGTTGGAGAATCCAGAGCAGAGCCAGTGGAGGAATGAAGGTGTCGGCCTGGGGCTGGCCTAGGCTTTTTCTGAAAATGAAGACTTGGGGAGGCAAACACTGATGAGAGGATGGAGGCCCCCAGAAGTAAAGGAAGAAGGCAAAAAGGAAAAGGGAGTTTTTTTAAAAAATAGGACTGAAGTGACAAAGGGGAAAATAAAATCAGAAATGAGGGAGATATCGAAGATGAAAGAGTGAGAGGCCGATTGATAGAGCAAGGTCTTAATGAAGCTGAGAAGAGCATAGGCTCTTGTTGTTTGGCAAAGAGGACCATGACATCAAGAAGATGATGCCACGACATGCAAGTGAATTGGATTTAAGTGAGGGAGGGCTGTGCAAGGTCACCAGCCTCACTTTCTCCTCTGGAGCCTCTGGGTCCAGTGGCAAGATAGAGATCCAGAGGACTAGAAATGGCCCCCACATAGGCATAGGGCACAGGTGGAGGAGTTAGCACTGGTGAGGAACAGGGCCTCCAGCTTACCACTACAGCTATCTCAGATACTGGAAGAACAGAGATGAAGGAGGGATAAGGACAGCAAGGTTTTGAGGTGAAGCTGAGGGGAGGTGGTCATCTTTTGAGAGAGAAGGTATAAGTGGATGTGGGGGTTTGAGGAGAATGTAGGAATTTTACTATGGAAAATGTGGAGAGGCAATAAGAGATGAATGAAAAGATGGCTAGTAAGGGTCCAGTTGTGACTAGTTAACAAATTTTAATGTCCAGTTTAGTAAACTTCTCCAGCTGTCCTTAGAGGCTGTGAAGAAAGTCTAGAAATCAGATTGGATATAAATGTTGTAGGGATAATGAAGGGACAAGGGGGAAAGAGATTCATTAACAGGTGAAGCAAAGAATGTTCTATCCATTTCCTAGAGTTATTGTGAGCATCATATACTAAGTGGTATGACACTTTAAGGTTTGCAAAGTGCTTTACTTTTATTATCTCATTTTATCTTCACAACAGTCTTGGGATATAGGTATTATTATTAACCCCATTGTACAGTTGAGGAGCCTGAATCAGAGTGGTTAAATAATTTACCCCAGGGTCACATAGTATCTGATACAGGATTTGAAATCAGGTCTTCCTGAGTTAAGTACAGCACTCTATCCACTACACCTAACTGCCTATGTGTAATGTATGTAAAGCAGTTATTGTCTTCTGGGAGATCACCAGGCCCTTCTCCTTGCCAAGACTAACCTTTCTACATGCAACCTTGACCCCCTGCCATCCTATCTTCTCCAGAAGATTGTCCTCATCTTAAAAAAAGACTTCATTTGATTCTGCTATCTTTCCTAATTGTTTAGTTCATAATGTATCTCTCTTTCCCTTTGTGTCTAAACTCAATGAGAAAGCTGTCTATGACCTGATGCTTTCCTTTTCTCTCCTTCCAGGCTGGCATTTGATCTCAGCATTCAAAGTTATCAATGGTCTCTTTATTGCTAGAGCTAAGGGTGTTGGCAGCCACTTTTGCCACCACAGTCTCTCTGTCTGTCTATTTCTGTCATCTCCTCTCTCCCTCCCTTTCTCTGTCTTTGTCTCTCCTCTCTTTTTTTCTCTCTCTCCATCCCTTTCTTTTTATCTTTTTCTTTCTGTCTCTCTCTGTATGTCTCTGTGCCTGCCTTTCTGCCTGTTTCTCTGGCTCAGTCTCCCCGTCTGTCTTTGTCTCTCTGTCTGTCTTTCTCTCTCCTCTCCCCTGCCTGTCTTTTTTATTGCTCTGTCTCTGTATCACCTTCCTTCCCTGTCTTGCTCTCCATACTTTGTCTCTTTCTCTGTCTCTCCTTCTCTCTCTGTCTCTATATCTCCTCTTCTCTGTGTCTTTATCTTTTTCTGTCTCTGTCTGTCTTTCTCCCTAGTTCTAGAGCTGCCTCTCACTGTATCAGCCTAAGCCAAAAAAAAAGAAGGAGAGGGGTATAAAAAGAAAGGGGAGGGTGTAAAAAGGAGAAGTTTTAAAGTAAACTTCTGGTGGTAAACCAGAAAAAAAAAGACTCTGGCTCCCAAAGTACACCCTCTTCTGGAGGGGTCAAAAACTCTCAGTGCCTCAGGCTGGATCCTGTGGCTTTCTGTGAAATCAGACATTATCACTGACCCTCCACTGAACTTGGGATTTGTATACTTCCCTTCCACCACCTGGTGCATGAAATCGTTCAGTACTTCAGAACAGACCTGAGCCTCCAGAGTGTAGCATCTGGGGCTTTGCAGGAGGCAAGTGAAACCTGTCTGATAGGCTTGTTTGAGGACAGCAACCTATGTGTTATACACGGTAAAAGGGTCATAATCATGCCAAAAGAGACCCAGCTAGGATGCTGCATATGGGGAAGACATGCTATAACTCTACTATGATGGGAAACATGTGGCATTCTCAAAGAAGAAAAAAAATTCTTCTTCCTGTTATCGGTAGTTTGGAACATTAGATATTTTTTTCCTATGGGGTCAAAAGGCACCTAAGTATATGACTGTGAATGGAAAAATAAAGGACAGAATCAAGTATTAGCAGATTTTTTTCCATTTTAATTTTTGTGTGAATTTTGAATCAAGTATGAGGACTCAAAATACTAATGCAGTCATGAAAAGGTTCTATGAACAAGTTTCACCAATTCAACTTTGAACAATTATAAATAAACCTGTTAAATTTTTCTGGACAATGTCAGCGTTTGGATTTTTTTTTTAACAAGTAAACTTCTTTTTGATGGCAAAACAAAACAAAATGAGAAAGCTAATGGGGTTTTTGCAGTCCTCAGCTTTCTTAATTGCTTTTCAGCCTCTGACTCTGTTGATCCCTCTCTAGATTTTTGTGACATGGCCTTCTCCTGGTTCTTCTTTCTGGTGGGCCACCACCTCTGTCTCTCTTGCTGGCTCTTCTTCCAACTCATGACTACTAATTGAGGGTATACTCCAATGCTATCTTGGGCCCCATTCCCTCCTCCCTCAATACTCTCAAAGATAACATGCTCCTAACAGAAATGAACATTTTTACTCCCAAACCTTCTCTTCTTCCCACCTTTTCTATTACATTTGAGAGAATCACCACACTTCCGGTCCCCCTCGCTCTCAACCTCAGTATTATTTTTGTCTCCTCATTTGCATACTCTGTTGCCAAGCTTTGTCATATCTATCCTCACAGTGTCTCTAATATACTTCCTCTCCACTCACATACCTGCCACACTGGGCAGGCCTCTCATCGCCTCATGCCTGAACTGCTGCCATCAACCTTCGGTTAGTCTCCCTGCTTCAAGTGTCTCCACACTCCAGTCCATCCTCCACTCAGCTGCCAAAAATGATGTTCCCAAAGCTCAAGGCTGACCATGTCTCCCACCTACTCATTAAGCTCCAGTAGTTCCTTATTATTTCTGTGATCACATATAAAGTCTTCTTTTGGGCTTTTAAAGCCCTTTACAACTTGATCTCTTCTTACCTTTCTAGTCTTCTTACTTATTATTCCCCTTTATGTACTCTAAGATCTAGCCACACTGGCCTTCTTGCTGTTCTTGAACATAACACTCCATCTTCTAACTCTGTGACATGAGGCTAACCCCTATACCCAAATGCTTTGCTTCCTCACCTCCCCCTCCTGACTTCAAACTTTATCTCAAATCCTGCTTTATGCAAGAGGCTTTCACCATCCTGGTCAGATTCCTCTTGCTTCTTGTTATTGATAGAATCCAGACTAAAGTATGCTATTTGTCACTTTCTTTCATTTTTTATTCAAGTCTTCTTGTACAAAATGATTAATATGGAAATGTTTTATATAATTTCACACGTATAACCTTTATCTGTTTGCTTATCATCTCAGGGAACAGAGAGGGGAAACAGAGAGGGAGGAATAGAATTTGGAACTCAAAACTTAAAATATTTAAATATTTTAAAATATTTAAAAATTGAAAAAAAATTAGCTATTAGGTAAGGAATGAGACTGTCCCAATGAAATAAAATAAATTAAAAGGAAAAAAAGGAAGTGGGGGACCCGATGTTGGATAAATAATGAATCTGGTCCCATCTCCTGAGAAGTCAAGGTTTCTCTCCCTGAGCCTCTGCCAACAACTCACCAACAACTTTCTAGCCAAAAGCATCACTGATTACAGAACCCTATGAGGGCAGAGTACAGGCCTGGGACTCCAGAACATTTTTTAACATCCTAAATAGCTTGGTAAAATAGAAGACAAAGCAAGGCAAGATAAGACACATCTATTAAGTGCCTCCTATGTATCAGGCACTATGCTAAGTGTTGGTAAGTAAACATTTATGACATTTAATGTCATTGCCCTCAGGGATTTCAGAGAGATGGCATTTTGTTATATAGGGGCATTGTGGTATTGTGGACACAAGACTAGATCTAGAATCAGAAGCTCTAGATTTGAATTCCAGCCCTGTTAATTAAGATCTCAGGGTCCTTGGGCAAATCACTTCCCTTTGGGCTTAGTTTTTTCATTTGTGAAATGAGAGGGAAGGGGGTGGACTTAGTAGTAGTAGTAGTAGTAGTGGTGTTAATAGTAGTAGTGTTAGTAGTAGTAGTAGTAATAGTAGTAGATTATTTCTAATATCTCTTCCAAATGTAAATCCTTGATCTACATGACTAATAGATAGCTAAACTTTTATATAACATGTTCATGTATTATAATTGCTTGACAAGTCACCCTTCCACCCCACCTCTTCCCATACATTTTTGTATTTTAAAAGAGATCTTCTAGCTACACAAGGCCTAACCTTTTGGCCTAACCTTTCACTAGTGGTGAAAAGAGTATAGTGGACAGAGCACTTATCTTGAAGTCCAAAGACCTGGATTCTAGTCCCAACTCAATCCCCAACTGATTGTGTGGTGCTGGAGAAGTCATGGAGTTTTTTGACTTCAGTTTTCTCAACAGGAAAATGAGGGTATTGGACTAAATAGGAGCAGTTGGTGGCATAGCAGATAGAGTTTCACACCTTAAGTCAGGAAGACTCCTCTTCCTGAGTTCAAATCTGGCCTCAGACACTTACTAGTGGTGTGACCCTGGGCAAGTCACATAACCCTGTTTGCCTCAGTTTCCTCATTTGTAAAATGATCTGGAGAAGGAAATGGCAAACTTCTCAAGTATGTTTGCCAAGACAACCCCAAAAGGGGTCACACAGAGTCAGACCTAACTGAAACGACTGAACAACAACAACAAATTGGACTAAATCTCTATGGCCTCATCAGCTATTCTAGCATACTGCATAAAACTCCAGTTGGGTGAAAGCAAACTTCTTTGACACACTTCATGCAAAACCTCATAAGAACTGCCTTTCTTAACTTGGAAAAACTTACATGAACTGATACAAATGAAGTGAGTAGAACCAGGAGAAGATTGTATATATTTACAGCAATATTGTAATGATGATCAACTATAAAAGACTTAGCTACTCTGATCAGTGCAATGATCCAAGGCAATTCCAAAGGACTCATAATGAAAAATGCTGTCTACCTTTAAAGATAGAACTGATGAACTCTGAGTGCAGATTGAAGGATACTTTTTTCACTTTATTTTTCTTGCTTTTTTTGGCAACATGACTAATATGGAAATCTATTTTGAATGACTTCACATGTATAATTGATATCATGTTGCTTGCCTTCTCAAAGGCAAGGGAGGGAGGGAATTTGGAATTCAAAATAAAAAAAAAAAACAAATGTTAAAAATAAATTAATAAAAAGAGTTGACTTTCTTTACTTGTGTATAGGGAGACCTGTATATAAGGCCAAATCAAGAGAAGTGTTATTTGTGGGAAAGAAAAATTAGCAAACCAGACTTCTGTTTATATTTCTATGGTGTATAGTCATGTTTAACGCAGGACCCTATGTCTTGATTGTGAATAGTAATAGATTAAATTAGATTAGATGAAACATTTATTAAACTCTTAATAAAATGCTTAATCTTGGCCCTTTGGCTTGTGGAGGCAACAGCGATTGGGATTTCTCCTGACAAAGACATCCATGGTACAGTCTTCCTTCTGACTCCCCACCTGCCCTTATTTTTCTTTTGAGAGGTTAGAGAAGGCAAAGATTATCTTCTGCCATAACTTATATCAATCTTTTCAGTTGTAGCTTCATTTCCACTGACTTTGACATCCTGCATAAATCTTTGCCTTTAAGGGGGAAAGCTAATGTTTGAAAGGGATTATTTTGCCACCTTGACTGTTTGTCTTGTTGGAAAAGAAAACAATTAGGACAGTCCAAGAAATATGCACAAAACATCACTAGTATACTAAATGAAATTGTTATTGTTGTTTTTTTTTAAGCCATGCTTCGTTCTCCTCTGACTGCACAGCTAGAAGGCCAAAGAAAATCACTGCTCCCCTCTCTTGACCCACCATAAATTGATACTATCCCCAGCCATATAGCTATCAGCTGGCCTGATTTAGCACATTAGTTAAGTCCCTTAATGTGCACCTCAAATGGCTCATCTAATAATATTGCTGAATGACCAGTGGCCTCACCCTTGCCCTAGAGCTCTGAAGTTCAAATTCTGATAATTTAGTCTCTGCTCCAGAGTGCTGTGGGATAATGATACCATAAGATATCTTTCCATTGATCATACCATAACTGTTAAATTTTTCTCAAACTCTCTCATGGATTCTTGGTCACAGTTCTCATGCTAAGACTTGTTAACAGGGTTACCACTCTGACTCTACCTTAATGGAGATGAGTGTACCATCTCTTGATACTAGCAATTTGAAAGGGCAAAAGCCTACTTGAAAGAATGCATCACTTTAATATTCATATTCTCAATCTTTCCAATTAGGATCAGCCATTATGCTTCCTAATCATGGAAATTAAACATGATTTCAGTAGGAGTTCAGGATGGAAGGTTATTCTGAACACTAGAGGGCTTGGAAACAAAAGGCCTATTATTCACAAATTAAGAAGGCAAAATGCATGTGGCCCCTGGTACCCCACTCAAAGTGAAATGAGTGTGTAAAAACTGTTGGGGTTGAAGTTGATGGGTTAGTGCAAAGGGTGGGATTGGTTCAAACCATCATGGGTCAATCAACAAGGGAAGAGTATCTTCATACCATATATGGGAAATTTCCTTTTGCAAACATTTATTTCTTTATAGACCAGGGAGGAAAAAGACAGGACACATGGCTATTCACATGGGCATAAAATGGGCAGACATAATGATTAGCTTATAGATCAGTAATGAATTTAATTTTCTCCTCAGTTCTAAGAGGAGCAGACTGTTATTCAAAGATTTCTTAGACAGTAGAGATCTTCTTGCTACCCTTGTTCACAAAAGTATCACTATTATCACTACAACTACTACTATTACAATCACTGTTACCACTACTACTATCATTACTACCACTATCACAACTACTAAGACTACTACTATGACTTCAACAACAACAACAACAATAACAATAACAACAACAACAGTAACTACTACTACTACTACTACTACTACTACTACTACTACTACTACTACTCCTCCTCCTCCTCCTCCTCCTCCTCCTCTACTTTTATTGCTATAGTGGCTTCTAGGCTGCATAGCCCAGAAAGTGGTCACAGTGTTGGTAATGTGGAAGTCAGCCATGAAAAAAATCTCCAATTGCATAGTCAGTGCTTGAAGTGTGGGAGAGGATCTCTTTAGGTGTTTCAGCAACTTTAATTCTGACTCCTTGCTATTGAATGTTTTCAGACTCCTTTGAGGTACCCACCCCTTTTGCCTCCATGTATGTCTAAACCCTCTCTCTTTTTCCACTTCCTTCTTTCATGTATTTTCCTTTTGACTTTTTCTTATACTTCTCTCATGTTTTTCTCCCTCCTAACCCCAAAATAATAGAAAACAAATGGAGAATGGTGATATCTGGGGACTGGGGAGCAGGGAATGAACATTCAGGGGTGGAAGGAAAGCGATTGATTGATGTTATAATTTAGGGTACAAGTTCTAGTTCTTTTATTAATTTTGTTTTGGACAAAGCTGGATATTTTCCCATACAGTAACTATGCACCAGGTTAAAGGAAAGACATAGCTGTAGCATCTTCCTCTGTAACCTAACATCAATAGTCTTTTCTCTAGGCACCTGTGATCTGGGTTGAAATAGTATTATCAGGTGACTGTTGGGAATGGACAAAATCAAAGAAGGTTATCTCCTTTATACATCCAAGAAGACACAGAATGAGTGCCTCCTGAGCCTAAGGTGAGAATTGATATCAATAAATACATGTTCTGGCTTTTGTGGCGTTATTCTATAACAATTAGGTTGAATGCACTGTGAGTGCTTATCTCCCTGAAGTAAATACATATTTACAATTGGAATGAAGTGTGAAATCCGGTTTTACATCTAAATTAATCTTTCTAAGCTGCTCTTTCCTTTTGGTCTGCTGCTTGGGTTTTGTTCAAAACCACCTTTCTAGTATGTATTTCACTATTCCTGGATACTTTTCTGTTTTCTCCAAAAGTGTGCCTTTTTGTCCTATTTCCCCACTTCTTTAAGTCATTCAAAAGGAATGACTAAGTGGACTGTATCTCTAACAACAAATAAATTAGGTAAGTTCCAGGGGATCCTGCCATTGGTCGATTTCACTGTCATTAGGATAATTGATCAACAATGATTACTTGCTATTACCAGGAAGAGAAACTCCAGACAGTGTGAACCATAAAATATTTGTGAGTTTGTTCCTATTATCTCTGATGCTCACTTCAAACAATGGAATAAGATGATGGCATTGTGTATGCAGAAGCTGTTCCCAAAGCTCACATGAAGTCAACTAGAACCAGGCATGATGATAAAATATGCTTCGTTGTGAGCAGGGAACAATAGCCCTTGCTACTATATGCCATGTGCTTTTCAATTTTATTTCTTGCATCTTCCTAATAATTCCTGTCATAAGTGGAACTACCTCGGTGGTGAGTTGTGTCAGATAGGGAATAGCTAGTAACTGAATCTCAGAAAGACTCATAGGATACTATATTAGAAAATGTTCCATCAATGGAAAAGTCTAAGGAAGTTCAGGTAGGTTCATAATTTTTTTTCTTGGCTAGGCAATGGGGTTAAGTGACTTGCCTAGGGTCACACAGCTAGTAAGTATTGTGTGGCCACATTTGAACTCAGGTTCTCCTGACTCCAGGGCCAGTGCTGTATCCACGGTGCCACCTAGCTGCCCCTTGGTAGGTTCATAATCGAAAAAAAAATAAGACACTATGGAAGGAAACAAAACTTTTTTTAAGCACCTGTTATGTAGACATTTTGCTAAGGACTTTACAAATATTATCTTATTTGACCTTCACAACAATCTTAGGAGGTAGAGATGCTATTATTATCCCCATTTTATAGTTGAGGAAACTGAGGCAGACAGAGATTAAGTGATTTGACCAGGATAATACAGCTAGTAAATGTCTGAGGCTGGATTTGAATGGATTTTGAATGGAGGTCTTCCTGACTCCTATCCCACTCTATCCTGTTGCACTCATTCCACATGGTATCATCTACCTTCCTTAATAGCAGTAGGTATATGTCCTGGCTTGTAAGTGAAACATGGGAACTTAGGGACATAGATTTGAAAGGTATCTTTGAGATTATCTAGCCCCACTCTGCTTTACAGATGAGGAAATTAAGCCCAGCACTTGGGGTTAGTAACCTAACCCCAACCCTAAATGTTAGTTGACTGACTGAGGTCCTACTTCAGGGTCTTGTGGAAGGCAATAAATGGAGGTCCTGGTAAGAAGACATTATGCATCATCAACATCTGATAGTCTGATAGTAAGTAATAGTAGCAAAAATACAGAGATTATTCATAGAGAAACTGGGCTAGTGTGCAGGAAACAAACATGGTGATAATGAAGGAGGGAACAAGAGAGGAACATACTTACTGAACTGAGATTAAAGATGGTGACTTAGTCACAAGAAACAAGATGAAAACTTGATTACTAGAATTAGAGTACAAGGCCAGAGCATTACCAGCCCTAAGAAGGAGTTGATACTGAGCTACTGGCTTAAGTCTTTTTAGAATTTCCTTTGACTAAGAATAGAATTGGTTTCAGAATCTGGGGGCAGACCTGAACCTATAGGTCAGGGTTAAGTTACAGAGAGCAAATCATAGACCATCTTATTTCTTTGGTCATAGTTGAAAAATAAAAGTCAATAGCTTCAGGGAATAGTGGACAATAATTTTTATTTCTATTTCCCTGGACATGTTTTGTTTCATAGGATTTAGAACTGAAGGGGGCTTTTGAAATCACCTTGTCCAACCATTTCATATTATAGATGAGGAAACTGAGGCTCAGAGGAGTAAGGATTTTCTTTTAGGTCACAGAGCTAATAAATAACTGAAGCTCAGATTTTGAACCCAAGTCTTTTAACTCTAGATCCTAAGCCTTTCCACTATGCCACTTACTCCAACTCAGAGAGCATCATCTTATTATTGCCTAAATACCTCACTTTCTGCTTACCTTCAATTTTCTTTCTACACATCCACGATCTTCCTTACCTCTTTTGTCTGTAGTTTTCACTCTTTGGAAAAGTTTAATGACAGCTGCACATTTGACGATCTCACTGTATTCCCTCTCCCATAAAACTAGTAATAAATATTTAGAAAGATTCCCCCAAACAGGGATGGAAAAGACTGGGAAAGTATAATGTTACAGACTAATTCTATTGGACATTTGAATTTTCAAGTAGGTGGAATAATGTTTAGGAAGTTCTGTGTGTTGTCAGAGGATCAACATGGAACAAAAATGTCTATTTTGTATGTTGGAGTACAGAAGGAGATGACTGTGGAAGGGAGGGCAACCCCGAAGATAGTAAAGTATTTTAGAGAAACAGTCAAATATTAGATAATGATTATGGCTCCCAGATAGGAAAGTCTAATGCTACTCTTGCAGAATTATACCCAGCATGCCATGGGGTTGGCCACCATATTAGCTATTTATTTTTCAGAAGTTTGTGGAGGTTGAGTCATAGATTTAGATCTGGAAGGGACCTTGGAAGACAATTAGTGCAACCACTATATTTTTACATATGAGAGAACCAAGGGTCGAGGTCCGTAGATAATAAGCATCAGAGGATGGATTTGAATCCAGGTCCTCTGACTTCCTGGCCAGTGCCCTTTCTGATATCTTCTGATATATATGATCTATATTCTTTTGAAAAGTCTTTTTCTATGAGATGATGTCTCCAATCAATGAGGGAATTAAGTTGCCTCATAAAAACTAGATTTTCAGATAATTTTTCTAGAAAATTATCACATACATGAGAATTAGCTTTCCTATGAAATGCTGAACAGTAGAAGTAGCAGGAAAATAACAACACAGGAAATTTAGACTAGATAACGTTATAGGAAGAATTTCTTGCCATGCTAACCTAATAAGGAGAGTAGCCTGTCAGGAAGCCCAGGTATTTGGAAATCAACTCATTCTTTCCAATTCATAAGTGAAGTAAGAAGTTCTGTTTCTCAACCTTGCAGCTTACAAAGGAAAAGCCAAAAGTCTTTTAAAAACGAATACTACCCATTTTACCTGGCATAGATGTGGCTATAGCCAAGACAGCTTATGAAAGACAAGGTAAGAAGCTTCTAGAATTAACAGAAAACTGACCCCTGAAGTATCAACCTGCCATCCTTCCCCTCTCTGACAAACCAAACCAAACAGATCCTCAATATGGAATGACATACTGAAAAGCACAGAACAAAACAGTAAAGCTAAAGTTTCATAAATGACAATGGAGATACCAGAGCCCAATGAAAGACTCTGCACTTGGTTATTTCTTCAGAACTGATGTTGACTCAGCACCTGATCCACCCTCTTTTCTGACTCTCCTCTGACCCCTTCAGTCCCTAGCCATTTTGGCCATGCCATTTTTCTGCTCAGACATGGGGGTTCACCAGCAAGGAAGGAGAATTCTTCAGGCTCTGTAACCACATTTGTAACCATACCTGGACTCTGCATTCATGTCAAAATGAACCCTGAGAAGCTGGAGTTCTAACTGCAGCACTGTGACTGAGCCCAGAAACTGCCTCTCATCCTTCATAGTAGGGGTTTCATCTTCAGAGGTTTATGAAAGCAGAACAATATGGAAATCAGAAGAAAAGAATGAAAAGTACCTAGATCAGCTGAGTCATGTCTGCATTATACAAATCTGACTGAAGGAATGAATAAAAACCCTCATCTGTAGCGATGGAGTTACCAGACTGTTTTTGATGGAAATTTCTATAGGGTTCACGGGGACTATCTTGCTTCAATTAACCTCACACAGAGAGTGCTACTTCAGACCATCAGTGATTACTTATTTCTTTCATGAGAAAGTAAGTAATGCCTTTGGAAAAGAACTTGGGGAACATTTTTATTTTCTTCTGCTGTGTTAACCAAAGGCTTTCCAGATAGAGATGTTCAGAGCAGTGTTCAGTGTGTAAGAGGACAAGGCAAGGAGGAGAGGGACAGTCTGTTATACATACTCAGCTAAAGAAAAGATTCCTGAACTCTCTTCTTAATTCCAACACCCTTAATTTGTGGTGTGGACAATATTTCAAGAATATCTGGACTTGAAAAGATTGGAAGCTAGGCTGAGTCCAATGTACCACACCAGCTGGGTATTTCCCCAGGTTGCTGTGAGGATCTCAGAAGTCCCAGTCGCTGCTACATCTGTGGCAGGCTTCATGTGCCCTTCCCTCTGCCTTACAGAATCCTTCTCTTGCTCCAAAATGCAGCTTAAGCTCTCCTTTTCATAGGAAGTTTTACTTGATCCCCCATCTTCTTGTGCCCTCCCTCTCAAACTACCTTGTATCAAACTATTTTGTATTTATTATCTCTATGTTTGTTCTGAATAAATGTATGTCCCCATTACTATGTCCCCATTATAATATAAACCCTTTGTTGAATAGGGATTGTTTCATTTTTTGTATTTGTATCCTTATCACCTAGCATAGAGCCTAGAGCATACTGTATTACCATGATCTATTCATTATATATTGGAGTTAATGTGTGAGAGAAGGCACTAAGATTGAGAGGCTAATGAGAGGACTATGTGAGAGAGCTTAGAAGGAAAAGAGAAAGGAGATAGACCTGTTGGGGAATACTCATGGTTAGTGGGCCTGAGGAGGAATGATCAGATAGGTAGGAGGAGAACCAGGAGAGAAAGATGTCACAAAAATCTAGAAAGGAAAGAGTATTCAGAAGAGGGTGCATGGAGGTCAAGAAGTGGAAGGATTGAGAAAAAACCATTAGAATTAGTAGTTAATAAATAAATCATTAATGAGTTTAGAAAGAGCAATTTCAGTTGAATGATGTGGTTAGAAGGCAGAATGCAAAGTATTTAGAAGAAAATGAAAATGGGAAGTGAGAATGTTTCAGGAAAAACCTTGGAGTCATTAGGAAAACTGTACAATTTCCCAAAGACAATTCAGCTTGATCTCTTCCTTCAATTGAATTTTAGATCATTTGCAATGTTTGCCCAATATATAAGTGATGATGAATGAGCTCTTTGGTTTGTCCATATAACAACATATATCTGGATGATAGGCATTTTTCATCCACTTTTTTATGTGTGGATAGTTAGGCTGAACTTTTTATAATGATTATATATGTTATTTCTGAGATTCTACAATATTTTGGGGCTTGATGCAATCAGTACAATGTCAAATACAGAAAGAAGCACCTGGAAGACTTCATCATCCATAATAAATCTCTTCTATTTGGATTCTATTTAGATTAGAACATTATCCACAAACTTAGGATCACAGATTTATAGTCAGAAACGACCTTAGAGGTTATTTAATCCAATGGTATCAAACAGATCCCTGCTTGCCACATATTGACTTTTACAAAACCGCAAATTAACACTATATTTTATTATTTTTTTAAATTAATTTATTTTGAATTATCAATAATCACTTTCATAAGCTTCTGAGCTTCAAATTTTTCTCCCTTTCCCTCCACAATCCTCCCCAAGATGGTGTGCAATCTGATATAGTCTATACATATAATTCGTAATAAACATATTTTTACATTAAACACTACATTTTATTATATTTTTATTTATTTTGTTAAACATTTCCCAATTACATTTTAATCTAGTTTGGGCTATACTTGGGAGTTTTGTGGCCAGCTGCTGCAGCAAGCATATGTCTTTGTGTTTAATTAATAGTCAAAGGGTTATTTAGCAAAATTGTTTTCTATTTTGACACTCTTCAAGGGATTTGTCTTTGACAAATCAAAGTTTTTTATGGTCAATGAGAATAATCCCAGTCAGTGAGAGCTTGTATTCTCTATATTCAATTTTGTCACTGTAAATAGACTAGGGTATGCTGTAGATCATTTTTCGGAAAGCCTACCTGTTCTTTTCTCACACCTTCATGAAAAATTCCTTCTACATATGTGCAGATTATTCTGATACTGTGTAGAGATGGGAACATGTTGGTAGTGGTTATTAATATTTTCTTGGTCACCTTTTTGGGGACAATAAAAAGGTCTGGGATTCCCTCTCCTTTTTTCCCTCTTCCCCCACTTATGGTATCTTCTGCTCTTTCAGATGCTCTGAGAATTGATCCATGAACATCTTGAAAATTGTGCTGCTTCCAGCAGTCCTCCTCTGTCTACAGTATTGCCCACTGCTCTTTCTTTATTTTATTTAGTTCCTTTTGGACTACTTAATTCAGCATATTGGGAACTATGTGATGTTAGAGTTTAAATGTGGTGGTTTCACTGCTCATAAATCTAGAACCAGAAATAACCTATCTTTAGAGGGCATCTAGTGAAATCCCCTCATTTTTGTCTTTTTTTAAATTTTTGCCTCTATCCCTAGTGCCTGACTCATAGTAGGTGTTTGATAAATTTTTACTGATTGATTGGTGCCATAAATGAATTTCTGTTTGGGTTCAAGTTGTCCTTAGATGACCTCTGAAGTTCTTTCCAACTCTGAAATTCTGTGATTCAATAATTCTGAGAGTCTGTGACTGAGCAACAATTGGAATTTCCCTAAAAAGAACTGAATGCCCATAGATTCAATAATTTGCCTCCTGCTTATTACTTCCCTCTCAGAATCTAAGGCCAATTCCATTTCCCTAAGGGAATATCTGCTACAAATCCTCACCCTTAAAATAACAGGTAACTCCTTAGCATCCGTTAGCTTTGATTAGTTTTAAAAATTAGTTCTTGTCACCTGATGAAGAATAATGTGTTGAAGGCACTTCACTGAGGACAGGTGAAAGCTGACCCAAGGAATTGGTCCAAAACTTGCAGAACTACCTGGGGGGGGGCAGCTCACGTGGAAGGTCAGAGAAGGGTTGTCTGATTATTTAAATTTATAATTTTCTCTTTTATTGAAAGCATAATAATCACTAAACACAAATATTTCTATATGAAAAGTAATACAAAAAGAAGATATTGTTTGAAACTGTAAGTTTCTATTATGTGTAGTTTTTAAAGTACATAACAAACTTAACAAGGTAGTAAAAAAATTTCTCTGTTTATGTCCTCTTTTGAACATCTTACTGCTTTTCTCTATGTATGTTTAAATGTTTTACTGATGATTCTTTCTTTCTTTTTTTTTGCCATCTCTGTCACTGCTCACAAACTTATCCTTTCCTCCAAACAGAAACCCTCTGTTAAAACAAATATGTGTTGTCATGCAAAAAAATCAACACATTGGCTGTAACTGAGGATGCATACTTTATTTTGTAACTCTCGTCCATCACTTCTCTTCAGGAAGTAGGAGATTTGCTTCATCCTCAGTCTTATGAAGTTATGATTGGTTGATACTTTGGTCAAAATTCTGAACTCTGAAAAAGGGTTTTGGAGAGAAAAAAAACCTTATAGTTTTGCTTAAAGTCAGCTTGCTGTATCTTGCTTAAATGCTTTGAGCTCTGGGTTTTGTTTTGTTTTGTTTTTTAGTAAAGGTGTCCTGTTGAAACTGGAAGTAGAGAGCAAAGCAGATATGCCTTTTTCTGGACCTCACCAATGGAAAATGCAGCTTCTTCTGGGGGTCTGGAAGGAATAACAAAAGCAGGCCTCATGAATTTCTGTGTCATTTTCTTCAGAATGCTGGACTCTTTAAACCTTCCCTCTAAGTCAATCTTTTCAAATCTAGAAGGCCCTCTTCCCTCTCTGTTTGTCTTCCTTATCAAAGCAGGAAATCAAGTTGTTTGAAAGTACCGGAGCCATGAATCAAATAACTAATCAGCTCTAGAGGGCTGTTTTGGATTTTGTTTGGATTTTTCCTTTGATGTTGGACATAAGGAAGTGCATGTGGTCCATAGCCAAACACCTCTGGGTGATAAGAACCTAGCAATTAAACTCATGAGTAATCGTGAACAGATGCTTCCCTTTAACTGCTCTTTCCCAAAGAATAAAGTCTGGCTTTAGGACTAGACCCAGGCAAAGAAATCTCTACCAAGAGTGTAGCACCTGTGCTAAAGGCTCAAAATGTGATCTACCTGTAACTCTACGAGCATTTCTATCTTAAAGCACTGGACAGAACCTCAGAGGCTATTAATCCAATTAATCTTCTCATTTTACAAATGAGGAAAATAAGGCCCAGGACAGTTAAGTGATTTGATCAAGGTCACATGGATAGTATCAGAAGTGCAATTTGAATCCAGATCCTCAGACTCCAGAGCCAGTGCTCTTTCTATTTGCTACATACACCCGCAGCAGTCCTGGCTCCTAGAGTGTCTGTCTCCATTTTTTTTTCTGCGTCTCTCTGTCTCAGTCTCTCTGTCTGTCTGTTTCTCCCTCTCTCTGTCTGTCTCTCTCTCTGTCTCTCTGTCTCTCTCTCCTTCCCCCACTTAAGAGACACACACACACACACACACACACACACACACACACACACACACACATACCTCTTGTGGATTAGGCTTGCCCTTGTAATCATCCTGGTCTTTCTTAGTTCAGGATAACTCAGAATAGACCAGCTCATGAGAGCCTACCCTAATCTTCATTGGGGAAGATATCAACAATACACTCATCTTTCACCTAATCAACATTCCTTCTTATCTTCTTTCTGAAAGTAAAATTCATCATACAACCATTGCTTCTTTCTCACTGATGCTGTTCTTGGATCATTTGCTTCATTTGTGTCTGGTAACAGAAATCAAGGAAGGATAAAATGGTTGAAACAATTGATTCCCACTTGGCTGGCAGCCTCTTTGCATTAGTATGTTCTCCCCATCCCCCCTCTGGGGCTCTGGCTTTACACTCCTTGGCAAACTGAAGGATATATTGGCCTTCAATTGTTTAGGCTCATTTTAGGATAAATACTTTTTTGCGTGTGCCAGCAGAACTGAATGACATTTTCGTTTCTGTCCTTACAGCATAAACTCACCTCCTGCTGGAATTTTTCCTTATTCCTCCTCTAATTTCAGGTCATAGATTTTAGGTTGCTCTGAAAATGAGATGATCCCAGGAGCAACCAGAATTTTGTTGCACACACCACAATGAGAGCCTGATACTGTTCTCCTCAGGTTCAGAAAGCTATCATTTTCTCCTGATTTATGAAGGAAAAAAAATATAAGCTTTGGGTTTTCCTTGTTCCTGAAATGACATGTTCTAGTTCCCCAAGGAGTATAAACTCTAGTGCTTTCATTGCTGACTTCCCTTGGTAATGACAGGATTATGACTTAGTAGTGAGCCTTCTCATATCCCAGCCATTACCAGCTACAGCTTCTGTGATGTGCGTCAGATCAGTAGTGCAGCAGAATTCCCTGCCTGGTGAAGGAAATTTACTACTTGTGGAGTAACTGTCTTCCTGTCTTCCAATTTTCTTTCTTTCTTTCTTTCTTTCTTTCTTTCTTTCTTTCTTTCTT